>NC_043749.1:34148009-34435509 GCF_902148845.1 Salarias fasciatus
CTGCTGTCACGCAGCGCGCGCGGCGCGCATTTTATTCCCTTCTATTCGATTCCGACCTACGGTGCGAAATACGGATGCAGACGCGGTGTTTTGTGAGAAAGAAAAGACGCAGTGACGCACGGAGACGCACACACCAGCTGGGCTCGTTTCCGTGTGTTGTTGCGTCTTTCCATTTCTGTCGCGTCAGTGCGCATGCGCAGGACTGGAGGCGCGTCTGTCGCGTCATTCTCACATAATGAGGTTCTATTATTCCAGCACAGGTGAACCTTTACTGACAGCCAGAGAGGGGTTCTGTGACCGGAAATGATTCAGTCTTCTTCCAAAACACAAGAGGATGATGCGCAAAACAAGCTTCATGCAGAGAAAAAGTATTTCTCAGCTTTTATTTACATTTGAATAAAGTATCATGTCCTAAATTTTTCCGCCCTTTGAAAACTGTCACAAACTATGCGAAAATATAAAGTTCCAAAACATTTCAAATAGTCCAAGCTGTTGTAAAACATCTTAATTACCAATATATTCATACTTTCCTGTATAGTCAAGGTTCATTCAGTAAAGATGAAATCCCCAAACAAAGAATATAAAACATGATAGGGAGTAAAAACAATAAAGATGCAGTTGTCAACATCACAGACATACAAATCCCCCCCCCCCCCTCCTCAAAAAAAATAAAAAAATAAAAAATGGTTTCTCATTCGTCCATATAGTGAATATTGTCATTCAGACGGCATGTCTGCTTCACCTCTGTAGCACTGGAGTGTTTAGACTGGTCCGCTGTGGCAGTCCGGTTTGATAACCTCACTTCCTTTTTCCTGTCAGCAGAAGCAGTAATGCCTGAAAACCATGTCTCACACAGAAGATAATGAAGGGAAAAGCAGGTGAGACGCACTAACACACAGTTGTTGTTCTGTATTATTTAGGGATATCTGCTCCAGGGTGTGTCGATGTTCCTGCTGCTCACTTTGTTTCTATAGTCAGACATATTCCCAACACAGGAGGTGATTAATGAGGATTATTATTATTATTGTTTTTAATCTTTTGAGAGCACAGTCACAATTCAAGCATATGCATGTACTATTAAATACTTGGTGGATTACGGTTCCAGCAGGGCCAGTCTGATGCCAAGGAGGGCAGGAGGTTCAGACTCGTTCTAGTTGAGGGTCTCTTGCAGCTCAGCTTCACCCTGAGTGATAAAATCCTGCCGTCATAACCCGTCATGTCAAATAAATGGCTTATTGCTAAAACTGCACTCGTGTTTTTCAAGTTGTTTAAGGTTTGTGAAAAGACATTTAGCTGATGCTGATTTTCTTGCACAAAAAAAAGAAAAGGTTAAAAAGTCATCGTCATACCATTAGAATCATTTTGATGTCTGGATCCTGTCAGGACCCGGAGCTCGTCGAGCCGCCGCTCATGAATTCTTTTTTGTGTCTTCCTGACTCTCAGAGGCCACGGCTCTGATTTGTACCTGAGCGTCCCTCCGGCATGCCTGCCCATCGTGTACCACCCCGACTACAACATCACCTTCATGGGCATGGAGAAGCTCCACCCGTTCGACGCCGGGAAGTGGGGGAAAGTCATCCACTTCCTGAGAGGTGAGCGGAGCGTGGGGGGAGCAGGGGGAGGGGGTGGAGCAGGAGAGCTCTGGTAATTAGAGGAAAACATCCTCCTGGGGAGGAGTGCAGGTGCAGCAGAGGACCCAGAGCTGGTTTCCAAGGCCAAGAGGAGAGAGAGAGGAACAGAAGGCAGAGCGGCGCCGGCTAACTGGCAGCGCTTCACACGGCGCCGCTGTCAGGGCGCTGCGCCGGCGGTCGCCTCGCCGCTAATGAATTCCCAAAACTTCCACAAGTTGAGAGTGCAAAAAATAAAGAACAGAGCCCGTGCTGACAGAGACAAACTCGGGGCTTTCTAAATTTACCCCGGCGGTAATTGGAGGAAAAGTGGGCGATGTGGCAGATTTAGCAAACATCGTGTGAAAGAGCGGGCGCCGGTAACAGATGCTAATGAGGCCCGGAGCCCGGCGCTGGCTCGGAACGAGCAGCTCCCACAGTCAAAGAGGAAGCAGGCAGAGGTCCAGTACCCAGAATGCAGTGGGACTGGTGGACGGCCTCCGCCTTCCTGATCTGCTGGAGCTGCACAGAGCTCCCGGTGAAGATCTCCTCAGGGAGGTTCCTGTGGCGGTTGATGCTGTAAGCTAACGTAAGCTAACGGACCTGCTGAACTGTGTTCCAGAGGAGCAGCTGGTCACCGACGGGAACATCGTGGAGGCCCGGGAGGCGACGGAGGACGACCTGCTGGTGGTTCACACCAAACGCTACCTCAGCAGACTGAAGGTAGCGCCGCTCTGGGCTTTTGGGGGTTTCCTGTACAGATACTTGCATTTCTTTGTACCAAAGCAAGAAGAAACCATTGGAACTGTAGGGTTTTTTAGCTCTCTTTTTACTGGTTGATACCAGACTGGCTTGATGCGAGTCCACCGTCTGTGTCCAGACCTCTGACTCTCTTTCTGCTCACATGGAGGTTTTCCAGCATTCACAAAGCAGACAAAAGGCCAAAACCTGTAGGAACGGCTCCATTTTATTTGTTTTTCATCTCAGCAGGATTTGTTTTCTGATATTGGTGAGATGAGGAAATGGTTCTGGTCCAGATTCTTCTGGTCCTGGAAGCTTTACAGTTAAAATTCCAAAAGAATTTCAGGGGTTTCCACATTTTCATGCAGTTTTCAGTATTTCATCATAAACCACGAAGCCTCTGGCCGGTGTGTGTCGGCGTCCTGCAGACGCCTCGCATCGCGTCTCACTCCATCTGTTCACCATGTAAAGAAACGCTCTCCGCTGCAGACAAATGAAAAACGCTTCCTTCGGTTCTTTCCACCAGAAATGGTTCCAGCAGCTGAAACCTGACCTGGTTTGAGGGCTCAGACTCACTTCAGGCCATTAAGGAGCTTTTTTAACAGCTGTTTATGTTCATATGAACACAGAAACACATGTGCTGCTGTTTTTCGATCTTTTTTCACCTTCAGTTCTTAGAATAACATTAGCAGCATCAGCGCTTCCTGCAAAGCGTTCTCCATCCTGGAGGGAAAATTATCCTCCAGCTATTGTGTTAATGATCCTGCTCGGGCATCAGTCCGGGGTGAAATCAGTCCTGTCCGGCGTGTCGGTGTCGCCCTGCCCAGTCCTCCGTCAGGCGGCGGTCAGCATTAGTCTGCGTTGTGTCCTGTGTTCCTGTGGGAGCGGGTCTCGGGGTCTAATGGGGTCTATTAGGTTCTAACGGGGTGTGTCTTCCTGGCAGTGGTCTCTGGTGGTGGCGACGATCACAGAAATCCCCCCGCTCATGTTCCTGCCGAACTTCCTGGTGCAGCGGAAGGTTCTGCGGCCGCTGCGGACCCAGACGGGCGGAACCATCATGGTGGGTGTCGCTCCTCTCTGGTCCCTCCGGTGGTCTGAGAGACGCTGTGTCCCTGACTGCTGCAGGTCACACAGAGTCGTCGTAACATGACAGCAGCACAAATATCAGCAGGAGCTGCTTTCAGCCCCGATTATCCAAACTTTAACACTTTATATGAAATTCAGCATTGTCTGATTCTGGACCAAGAAAACTAAGATTATAAAGTATTAGCGCCAACAGACACCCAAAGCACAGCTAAAGTTTTTTGTCCTCATTGGAAAGTGTTGTTGAAACGAGTCCTGGATGTGATGGTGAGGAGTGAGTGACTGAGTGAGGACCAGTAGAGTCCAGGTCTAGGTAGAACCAGGCTGCAGGTCCGGACCAGCTAAGAGCTGCGTTCTGCTCCCTGACTAGAGAGAACATTAGCTTTGGACGAGGCGCAGGAGAAATCTTCCTAAATGTCCACACACACACACACACACACACACACACACACACACACACACACACACACACACACACAGTCACAGAAGAGTCAAAGGCAGAGCATCGTATCTTTTACTGTTTCTTTGACTGTTTTTCAGGCTGATTTTTATCTGTAGTCATTTTTCTCAGGATGCCCTTGCTTGGTTTGTTTTTCTCTCACAGCAGCGGTTTTTCAATATCAACCGCCGTTTTGATGTGTGTTTGAAGAATGTCTGTCTGGGATGAATAGAGTGAGTTCTATTCTGTTCTACTGTGGATAAGCAGAGCTCAGTATTCATAACCAGAGAACATTTTAAGTATCTGGCTGCCTGAGACCCATCCATACCGATTTAATTCCCTACATCTGGACTGCTGTGATGGCTCACATTGCTTTCTATTAGGTGTTAGAAGTCTTACGAGTCTTAAATGTGACTTAGTGACCCCTGCGTTTATTACAGGGCTGCTTTTCTCCCTTTTACAGCTGCGGATTGATGTGTTTCCTTTGTGCAGACGGCTTTGTTGCCAGTGGAGCTCAGAGAGCGAGGGCGAGCGAGGCTGAGCTGGTCCTGCAGGAATAATTGGGCTCTCAGTATTTCTGAATGTGCGCTCATCAGTATCATGCAGCACCGAGCGTGCAGGATGTACATTCATGTGATTACAAAGGATATCAGGTAAACATCTTCCAGCTCAGAGAGAAGCATTGTGGGAAGGGAGGCTGGTGGAGATGAAGGTCGTCGGCGGCGGCGGCGGCTCCTCTTGTCTGTACAGAGCCTCTTTGTTTCCCCCGGCAGAGCGGCGGCGCAGTGTGTGCACACATGCTAATGCGTGTTATTACTCCGCCGTCAGAGGCTCGTACCGACGCCGACACGTGGTCTCCGCCACACGGCGAGCTGCAGGGAACCATGTGGGCCCCGGCTCCACCTGCCTTCGAAAGGAGCCTCCGCCGCCGCCGCCGCCGTGCTGGCCCAGCAGTGCTGGAGAACAGCCTGGTGCTCTGGAGCTGGACTGAGGACATTCTCCACCACGTCACTCCGTCCTTCAGCGAGTCCTTTCCGGGCTGCAGCCCATTTTATGGTCACATTTGAACGCGTTCGAACAGGATCGATGTGAGGCTTTCAAGGGTTTTATTTAAGTTTTGCGTCTCTTGTAGGTTAGACGGATCCGGATCGGAGGAGCTGCAAGTATAGACATATGACCATAGATATGGCTACTAGCATTAGCCCCTATCGTAACAAACGGCTGCACTTCCACCGGATGCGTCTTGTTTGTTTCACTCCACAGCTGCAACAGAGCCACAGCTGATCCGGCAGTGGCATGGATGGGTCTCAGGCAGCGACATCTACATATCTATGGCCATATAGCTATGCTTGCAGCTCCTGCTGGGTAATTTTCCGTAACACAACCAGTGTGAAACGGCCCAAAGTAAACCACACTGCAATTCAGATTTCTATCATTGGCTTTACAGGCAACTCCCACGACTCAAGTCACTTTACATTTACTCAAGTTCTTTTCTCAGTTTTTTTGTTTAATGGTCTTTTTTATAAAGATATTTGGAAACAGGAAGTGTGTGTTCATTAACGTGCGTTACAAGCAGCGCTGGCAGAGCTGACTGAGGGTGTCGGCCGACCGGCCTGAAGCCTGGATTCATGGGAACGTTGCCTTCTGCAGACGAGCTCCAAATGTTTAGGGCAGTGTTTTTCTTGGCTTTCAAACCAAATCCGCCGCCAAACTTTTCGGTTTATGCAGGAAACCGCTGTGCCGACAAAGGGAAGGTGCAGGTGGAGGCTTCTGGCGGCGCTCGGCCCCGTCCTGTCATCTCTCACCATTACATCGCGTCTCTTCAAGCCTTGGTTTGATCGGCACACACACCTTCGACCTGCCGCTCTCTGGGTCCGGTTGATTCGTTTCAGGACTCCGACGGACGCCGCGCTCTCCAGATCTCAGGAGGACAGGGAGCCGCAGGGGAAAAGGTCAAACCAGCAGCGGAAGAGGCAAACGAGGGAGTGCTGCGACATTAGAATGGGTGATTAGATTTCCCTCCAGGCCGGCGGCCGGAGCGCCGCAGAGCCGCAGCGCCTGTAAAGTCTGTTGTTCTCTAGATGTGAAATTACAAACGCTGCGCCTCGGACGGCCGGACGTCAGACTCACAGATGGAAAACCGTCGGTTGGTTATCGGAGCGCGGTGCCCTTTGCAGAAACGCAGCGTTTAAATGAATTTCCCCGAGTCGCTGCTCTGATTGGTTCTGATTGCTGTTTTCCTCGACATGAATCATTCATGGAGGCTGCAGACGGACTTGATTATTGTTGCTGCACTTTGTGAAAAAGGAAAAAAAAAAGATTGAAGTGCCGTAATGTTCAGAAAATGTCACAATTAGTGTTTTTTCCTGTCGTCCCTCCGCAGGCGGGGAAGCTGGCGGTGGACCGAGGATGGGCCATTAACGTCGGTAAGTCACCGGAATCCGCCCGTCAGCCGCGTGGCGCCGAGCCGTCTTCACCCCGGCGTCTGGCGGCACGGCGGCCGTTCAGACCCGTCTCCCGGCTCTGAGCGGCCGCCGCCTCTCACAGGCAGAGAGCAGGAAACGGAGCGGCGTCGGTGTTTGAAGGTGGAGCAAAGCGCCGCCGCCTCGCAGCGCCGCTCCGCTCTGACGGTCCTGCAAATCATCTCCAATAAAGCAGCCGCGCTTCTGGAGATCAGGTCCAACTTTCAGCCTGGCTCCTCGTCTGTTCTGCCTGTGGAATGAAAACAGTTTCTGCCTTAAAGAACTCGCTTAGCTTAATTATTTCCTCTGTCGACGTAAACTGGTCAAATGTCAGCTGTGAGAAGTGAAGCAGGTTCCTCATTATTTTGTGACTTCAGTGTCTTAATAATGTCTCAGTTTGTTACAGTTTAGCTTTGGTTTTTCTCCTCTGGTATAGAATCTTAGCGTTGAGCTCTGTGTGTGACAAATCGTCTTCATAACAGACTGACATGATGAATTGTTGTATCTGCTGTTAGTTTCCATTCCCAAACCTGTTTAATGAATCTCCAGTTCATAATCTGGAGAAGTTACGCACCAGGAGTGTGTGTTTCCATTTAAATCTCAATTCACACTATTTAAAGCAGTGACAGTTCAGTGGATTGGGCTGCGAAATGGAAATGCAGAGCCGGCTGGAGAGCAGCGCCAGTTCTTCTGGAAGAACTGGCCGCTCCGCCGCCTTCTCTTCCCTTTTCTCCCTCTGAATGAAGGCCGCTGCGGCAGAGACGGGGAAATTGAGGCCAGATTTAGATCCTCCGACTGTACAGAAGTGAGCATGAAAAGGTCTTTTTCTAAATTTAGATGAGATCTTTATTTGCAGTGAACTCCTGGAGAGGACAGCTGCTGTAACTCCAGACTGAAGCCTGGATCTTTGATCCAGTAGTACTAGATCCTCCTCTTCAGAGGGCCTGTGTCTGCAGGAACCTGGCTGAAGCTGTGGGGAGGAGGCGAGGGGAGGTTCAGGGACGAGTGGGCTCCATGCTGGGAGCCTCTCTGCAGCGGATGGGGTGGGAGGTCTTTAGCTTGAAAACAAGGGTCGTCCTTTATTTTTGTGCCAAACGGGGAACAAAGAAAAAAGAAAGAAAGAGCTGCATCAGAGAGTATCTGCTGCTGACTCAGCTGCTCCTCACCTGCTGCTGATGAATCAGGAGAAAACGTTCTTCTGCATCACTAAACATGCTTCTAATAGAGATTTAAGGACAGTGAGGCCCACCGCTCCTCCTCTCCTCTTTCACCATTCTGAGGTCTTTTATTCGAGCTGGTCGTTGCTCTGAATCCCGGCGCAGGAAGCGGTAACTATGGTCGTGGTTCTCCGTGCTCCTGAAGCGTTTTGCTGAGCGCTCCCATCCCGCCGTCAGCACTCCAGGAAACCAGCTGTCGTCTTTATAAGGGGCAATAAATAAAAGCATTTTGAATAACAGAGCTCAGTCGTTCTAACGGCTGCCATGTCTCTTCTCCCAGGAGGAGGCTTCCACCACTGCTCCAGCGAGAAGGGAGGAGGCTTCTGTGCGTACGCAGACATCACGCTGGCCATCAAGGTAGGGCGGCCCGGCTTCAAGCTCCAATCAGCTGGACTCAGCTCAGCGGAGACTGGCTTCATGGAGCCTGAAAAATATATGAACCGTGTGTGTTTTCTCATCATAACTGTTGAATTCATGTGTTTGTCAACTCTGCAGATATAATCCATGAGAGTGTATCACCGCTACGTCACGTTGAATAGTTTTAGCGACTCCTTCTTCCTGAATTATGAACCATGCTTCACTCTCTGGACGTAACGCAGCAGCTGCTTTCCTCCATCAGATAGAAGCACAGAGCTGTTTACCGACGCACAGCTACAGTATCTCGTGCGGCTCTTTGTGGAAAACAGCCAAACGGCCATCGATCGAACAGATTGATCACATATTCAGAGCAGAGCCAAAACAAACAGGCCATTGTTTTGCAGCAGAGATTTCCTTAAAACAGCTGCGAGCTGAACCGAGTGATTGGAAACCCTTCCTCCTGGCATCACGGCGACACAGATCACCGTCTGGAGTTTATTTGTTACTTGATCCAATCGTCTTTAAAAAACAGAAATGACGGATTACTCACAGCAAAACGCTCGACTTTCTGAGGCCATGGGAACAATTATGAGCGCATGACTTGACTTTGTAATGAAACGCATCTGATCTGAAGGTCTGAAGCCATTGTTTGTCACTGTTAGATGCATATTTATTATATTGACAAGCATTGTTGTGAAATGGAATGGATTGAATCGATTTTTTTTTATTTTAGTCACTGGTTTCAATCATGTGGTGAGGAGAAACTGATGACCAGCAGAACGGTTTTAAACAGATCCGTTAAGAAAACAAACTGCTGATGAAGCAAGAAACAGTTATTGAATTCCATATTTCATTTGACTGAACCCGCTGCTCAGTCCATTAAAGGCCTCAGTTTGTGGACGACTCCTGCAGCCGGCTTCACCCTGCAGACGCTGAACCCACCGGACAAATGGCAGAAGCGAGAACGCAGTCAGTTCCACTGAGCAGAGCCACGTGACGCTCCGGATGCGTCCGCCCGTTCGTTAAACGCCGCTCCGTCTCAGAGCGCCGGCCTGTCTCCGGAGGTCGTCGGTGTGAAGACGTCTGCTTGTTGTTGTGGAGAGAAATCAAACCGGCTGTGGTCCGTCTTGCAGTTCCTGTTCCAGAGGGTGGACGGCGTCTCCCGGGCGACCATCATCGATCTGGACGCTCATCAGGTGAGCCGACACCGTTACCTCCGCCTCGGCTCAGGAGCCGACATTGACGACACGATAACCCCCCCCATCACCACGCCGATCAATGAGGCCCCTGCTGGTGGAATTGGTCGTTTCTGTCATATTCAGCCGTGTCTGGAGCCGGGATGGCGTCGGACTCGCTCCAGTCATGTCGGCTCCTGACGGCTTGTTGACAGTTTCGTGTGGGTGTTTGAAATACCCTTTGGGCTTTTTGGTTCATTATTTTAAAGACTCTTATCTGCCGGGGCCGTAAAGTTTGATGCGGTCCCACTTGAGCCACATTATTCAGATTGAGAGCAGCCGTCAGTTCGTTCCTCTCTGCTCGGCTCTCACAGGTAAAATCACTCTAAACAGCTCGCAGATGTGTCGTATATCAGAGCAACAAGCACCGGCTCGCTCCGCTTTCCAGAGATGACTCTGCTATGGAGTCTCTCCTGGAGAAGCAGAGTATCAACATTTCTCACAGCCGTTTTTCAGTTTGTGAGGATCTTTGCAGGAGTTTTTGAAAAATGATCTTTGTTCTTTCGCTGTTCTCACTGGAATCAGAGTTCAAATCAAGATGGAGTCGATCCTTCTGACCTGAACTCTTCAGGACCTCCTGGACCCCCAGGTGATCAGGTGTTCTCTCAGGAACGTTCCGCCTCCCTGTTCTCAGCTGTGTATCGACGTCTCCTGCTTTTATTCCTTTAATTACTGAAAGGATTAAACTTCATGTCTTAACCTTATGAACCAATGAACTTTCTCTAATCACTGTTTATGAGAGCCGAAGTTATTTTAATATCTGAAAAGAAGTAAAGTGAAAGTTGAGTTCTGTGCCGTGTGATTCAGTCAGACTGATCAGAGGTACGGCGGAGAGCGTCTTTAGTTCTACTCTTCTCTTTGGCTGCACTCTTAGTAATTGTCATGTGCACAAATTGCACAGAGGAACTGTGTGTGTGTGTGTGTGTGTGTGTGTGACGTTATGGGGTCTTCTTTCCAGGGACAAACAGTCTCGCCTCTCCAAAACATGTTTATTTACGTATTCAGTGAGGAACTGTTGGAGGTGAGGATTAGTGTGAGTCAATACCTGCATTTTCGTCACACTTCTTTGCAAAATAAAAGGGATAGTTTTCAGATTTCGCCAAACGTACCATTGCGATTTGAGCCGTTTCCATTGAATGGTGTTTATCAGCCGTAAATCTCGTCCTGTGAGACTTAGAAGAAGATGGAGGTGCAAAACATTTGGCGTTTTCCTTGTAAAATTCCATATTTTTCTCTTGTTTGCAACCAAGGACAGCGCCTCTGTTCTTCTTTATGTAAAAAGATTTCTGCATCGCGCCTTCTTTACCGGAGCGGACTGGTCCCGTTCAGGGTTGCCAGATCTGACTCACTCTTTCCAGTCCAAACGCAACGTAGAACCCGCTCAACTCATTACTCAGCTCTGTACTGCATAATAAAAACACCAAACACACACCTGCACCAAATAAATGAAGACAGAAGGCAGCAGGATCATTCTCCTCACAAACAGCTACCAGACGACAGTCAGCACACACTGATTCTCAGCCACCGGATCAATGAAACTGCTAAATAAGTTCTCCAATGCTAAATGAAACATGAGCAACAAAACATCTAAATAATTAATTATTCTTTTATTTTCCAGCCCAGGGGGTTAAAATGAAGCCCAGCTGAGCAGAAACCCCCCAATCTGGCAACCCTGGCCACATAACGTCAGATTGACTGTAAATGTGGCAGAAGTGTTTCCATTACACTTTAGTGGCATACTTCTTTATTGACCCCTGAAAAACCTCCTCATGAGCGAGTTGAGTCTTTAAAAGGGATATTTTGGAGGTTTTTCAAAATGTAGGTGTTTCCATTAACATCTTTCCATTCCAATATTTAGATTTTGCAGATTTCTAGGGGTGACAAACACAGCGAGAGTCGTCCTCATAGTGACTGTACTTTCCTTCATCGCTGGGAAATGGAGCCTGAACATCACGGCCACATGACCAGGCTCTCCTTCCGTCCACAGGGCCGGAGGCCCACTCTGCTGCTTCAGCATGAGGGCCTGTTGACTTTCCTCCCTGGACCGATAATGCAGACATTGTGTTGTTGATCCTTCACTGTGAGCGAGCGAGGACAAAAGGCCGGCTCAGGACTGAAGCTGGAGCGGTTCTGTCAGGACTCGGTGAGGACAGAGCAGCTCTGTGTAGAGAAAGCTGAACCTCACCCTCAAACGGGAGCAGCGGAACGAGGGATGGAAACTGGATCGTTTCCATATTTGTGACTGGATGGAGCAGAAAATGAAATGTGATTCTGTGGAGCTGGATATGCTGGTTGAACATATCAGAGTCTGACAGCAGATCTCAGCTTCAAGCTCATTAGTTAATTGTGGGAAAACAACCAAAAGAAATGAGGAGAAAGTTGGATTTTTTTCCCCCGTTTCCATGGAGACAGAGTCGCAACATTTTCAAAACTTATATTGTGGGAGCTGTTCTCAAGAAGTTGCACCGTTGTCGTGTAAACTGAGCTCCTTCATTTCACTGAAAGCCGGTGTGAACGGATCCTGAGCAGAGCAGCTGCTCACATCTGGTCTCTCGGGCTCTGAAGTCTCTCGCGGCGAGCTGCTCGTGAGGCGGAGGTCGGCGGTCGTGAACCGATCCGACCCCCGCTGCACAAAACCGTGACTCAGCCCCTCTCAGCGGCCGCCGAGGCTTTTCTTGTGTTTTCAGCATAATAATTCCGTCCAGCACCAATTAGCCCCGAGAACTGTGTTAACACTGATGATGTCCAGCGTCTCCCCGGGGGCGCGGCCCCGCTCCAGGAATAGGCCTTTCTTTATTCATTCCCAGCGATGCTTTATTGCCACTGATGCGCTTTTACCTATTGACACGAGAACAGGATCAATACAGACGCCGGCTGAATAATTCATGAGGGAGAACAAAAGAGCAGATCTGCATGAAGGCCCGCTCGCCAGATAATTGGGCGGCAGAAAATGTTGTGGATGTGCAGTAAAATTCTAATTGCAACCCTGAAACATGACACACGGTGCTCTGCGGTCCAGGCTTATTTAGGAATCTGTCCTCGAGCGCCGCTGACTCACTCAGTCCTCAAGCAAACCGCAAAGGAACCAGCATTACATAATATCAACGAGGAGACCAGCGTGAACAGTCAGAATGTGTTCCACATGGCATACTGTGGAGCAACCTTTCACTTTGACTTTATTCAGCTCTAAATACCAAGTTTATTGGCCAAAGTTCACTTCTTGTTCAGAACATCCTTTTATTCCAAGTCTCAGGACGATGAAGACTGTATTTGGTATTTTTCATCATCTAAAGCAGCTTAACATAGGTTGATCTCATTTTTAAGAGAATAACAGCCAGCTGTTGTTTGTTTGTGTTGATTATAGCTCGAAGCGAGCGCCGTTCACCGAGTTTCACTGGGAGTTCACTGGATGTGAGGCCTGGTAGAACAGCTTTATCTTCATATTGTCATTTCCTCAGCTATAAGGGTAAAAGTATGAACTGAGGCCAAAGACTGTGAATTTGCAGCTGCACCTCAGGAACCAATTCACAGAAGATTCTGAACCAGGACTATCCAAGACACTGTCATTTTAAAGGTGCTGTAGGCAGGATTTGGCATCTCCACCATCTTGCTTAGGGTTACCTAAGCAAGACGGCGATTTGACCCATCTATGATGGCGATTTGAAGCCCAGCACAGCCAATTCTGTCCTGTTTTCTCTGACATCATGCCTTTAAGCAAGTTAAGCCCCTCCCACAAGAACGTGCGACGAACGCCCCTCGACCAATCACGGCTAGAGCCTCAGGGGCTCTTCTGATTGGTCAAAGATACCTGGAGCTGTCGAGATTCCTTTTCAGCTCAGAACAGAGACAGATGGAAACGCTGCACCCTCGCGGTAGTGCAGTTATGCTACACTCCTAAAGGATTATCAATGGATACTCTAACATTTAATCCAAAGAAAACACAGAAACATTAGCATTGACTAGCAAAATCCTGCCTACAGCAGCTTTAAGTCAACTTCTAAACATTAATCTTTTTGCAGAACCCGACTCAGAGACTTTCTGCTGTTTCTGTTGGGGTTAGAGGATAGACACTCATAAACGGAGTGGACAGAGACAGAGAGCAAACAGACATAAATACACTTGCTGCAGACTAGATGGAGGCTCAGACCAGGAACGTCCGGTTCCACCTTCATAGATCCAGTATACTCCACTGGAGAAAACCTCATTGTTCTTCCATCCATCCTTCTTCTACACCCGTTTATCCAGGTCAGGGTGCACTGGACCGGTCGTCAGTCCATCTCAGGACAAACTCAAAGAATCATCCTGATCCCTCCATGCTGTTTATGGTCCTTGATGAACCTGACGGACTATCCTCAGCCTGTGACCTGCCCTGGCCTGGAATCAAACCAGTCACGGGCCGATCCATCAGCTTTCTGCTGGATTCTGTACATTTTTGTTGGCTGTTTTCCATCTTTGTGGTGAAAGTGGGGCTATTCATGTGTAAAGCGTCCTCATTAGCCGTTTCTTTATTGAACCACTGCATGCGCTCGTCCAGAGAGGCATTACGGCGGAGTGGAATAAACATTGGTAATAAATTAGCATAAACACTGCGCCCGAGCGTGACTTTGAAGTCGAGGTGTTGATCATCACTCATCATCTGAAGCAAAAACCCGGGAAAACAAACAAACAGACGTTTCCTGATCCTTCACGTCTGCTGCTTTGATTGCATAATGTTAAACGGTAATAGATGGTTGTGATGTTGAACACAGATGTTTGAACCCGGTGCAGGAAGATCCGGGCCGACAGTAACGAACGGCCGCGAGGCAGCGGCGGTCCTTTATCGCGCTGTGCGGATGAAGGAGAGGATGGAGCTAATAAGACGGCGGCCAGCAGGAGCCGGGCCGCATACGAGCTGATTTATAGTCTCTGCTTGTTTTGGAGAGCTGCAGGAGGACGGAGCGTTCACCGACATGTTGATTCAGCCATCGTCTGGAGCAGAGTGAGTTCAGTGGGTTATCCTCACCTCACAGCCGGCCGCCGTGCCCTGTGTGTGAACCTCCTGCCCTGCAGCGTGGCTTCATTACGACATGTATGGCTCCTAAACTAGAATTCAATCAGATAAAACAGGCCGGGACCGAACGTATGATCCCTCATACGAGTCGCTTTCATTCCGCTTTATTTTTATTCACCTGATCTCATCGAGTTCAACGACTCTGCCGTAAGCCGAGCATCTGCAGTGAGAACAGCTTTCAGTTTTCCTGGAGCTTGTCGGAGAGGCGGCTCTCGTATTTTGTCCAGCCAGTTTCATCCTTCAAACTGGCAGAATAATGAAGAGCTCACGGTGCGATGCCGTACGGCTGCAAGCCTGCGGACGAGCAGAGATCTCTCACCAAACTGAGCGCCCCTGCCTTCGTTACGGCAGAATCTACGGACGAGCTTCACCTAATGAACCGCCTGGAGAGTGCATAATTTAACCCCCTGCTGATGCCACTGATTAAATCCAGCCCAGAAATGGTGAAAGAGCACACACTAACTGCACTCTTTCATTATTATTTAGTTATTGTTGTGATATATTCTAACATTTCCACAGTCGTAGCAGCTGATACAGCAGCCGTTATATAGAGCTTTGTTTTTGTTTTTCCCTCTCCTGAAGTTATGTGCTGCTGATGGATGATGGGATGCTTGATTACGAATACTAAATAACATTGCTGACTATTAAAAGGAGACGGAGAAAGACTTTTATTGCCCCGCAGCTCGAACTGGATGGAATATACGTATGTGCTTGATGGAACAATTCATTAGTACCGGCGGCGCTCTGAGGTCGATTAGATCGTCTGACAAGTCATGAATGGATTAATGTCCATCCCAGCAGTGTCTGGCCCCACCAACAGTTAATGAATGGAAGCGTTAATGCTCGTCATTTAGCCTGTATGTGTTCGTCCTCTTGTTTTGTTGTTCTGCAGGAAGAAAAACTCCTCTTTACTCTCATTTTGAAACGATTTTCCTGAAGCCCCTAAAGGCTGGCTCGAAGAGAGATTTCTCCTCTGACACAGGGACTGTGGGAGATATGCTGTGTGGAGATTAATGTGCCAGAACCTGAATCATTCTTGGAGTGTTTTGACACCTGGGTTATTAAATATCTACACATCTGTTCCAGCAGACAGAATTGATGAGATGGAAGACTGCAGCAGCAGGATTTCAAAGCTGGCGTCAGTGTTAGAGTTTATCTTAAAATGACTTTCCAAACCCATTGTCTCTGGAACGTGACCGTCCAGCCCCCTGAACCCAGACGCCAACAGTGACGGCAACGTGGTTTGATCACCCTCTGTAGGTAAAATGCTATTAAAACTGAGTTGAATAAAGCTAAATAGCGTGTAGAGATGTGGCCGTTGACGTATATTTCAATTCTCCGGCGCTGCTAAAGCACATAATGAAAGTCGATACCTTTATGGCTTCATAAATCCCGGTTGTTTAATACATTGTTTGACCCGAGGCGGCACTTATCGGACATTCTGAGCCAACAACATGAAGTGGCAGTAAATGTAGCATCTCACTCACAGTTTCTGCCCAATAAATGCTCCTGTGCCTCAAGTCACAGGCGGAGCAGCGTGTTTCCATCACCGAGTGACGATAACGGAGTTAGCTTTGAAGCTAGCTTCAGACTCTAGAGTCTTGGTAAGGCCCTGGGTTTTTGCTTCTTTGTATTTGTATTCTGCTGAATTAACACCGTCAGAGTCACATCGACTACACATACCTGAGAGGCGTTTCCATGTCGTTATTCCCTCGATACTGCTGAAATCTTCACATGTAGAGTCCTGTCCATTTGTGCTTCACCGCACCTCAGTGAAACCCATCAATAGATCCTCCAGTCGCCCCGTTTGGCCTTTACGTCTTCCTCTTCATTCAGTAATACTGAACCTGGCGTGGAGCCTGACCTCCCCTCCGACAGCCAGCAGACAGCTTGGTTAACAAATGGAGTGAAAGAAATGAGACACGGCGGAACAGCCCTGACCTCTTCATAAGTGTTGTTAACATTTAATGGCTTCAGACAACAGCTGGTTATTCCTCTTCTGGAGCTGGCGGTCAGCGCTGCCAGTCCCAGGTCTACAGATCCAAGGGGGTTGACTGGTCTGAAGGTTCTGACTGGTTTGAGGAGTCCCAGGGGTCCGAGAGGCGCCTGCCTGGACTCCGGCAGTCCAGTGGTGTCCTGGACCGTCAGAGTGTCTTCAGAGCTGAAAGGCTTCAACAGTGTTTGAAGAAACATCCAGGATTTTCATGTAAATTTGTAAAAACAGGTTGTGACTCTGCTCTTTCAGGGAAACGGACACGAGCGCGACTTCCTGGACGACCAGCGAGTGTTCATCATGGACATGTACAACCGCTACATCTATCCCGGGGACGGCTACGCCAAGAGTGAGTGGCTCTGGAATCGGTTCTCTGGTTGAAAAAACACACTCGTCACGTTTCCTGGTTTCACCAGAACGGGCTGTCCGGTGCTCGGAGCGGTTTGGTTTGCCTTTCCGACACCCCGCTGCAGCACTCCCACCGCCCAGATGTCACTTAGTGCCATTTTATTTACACTGACTCCCAGCAGTGTTCTACCCGCTCTGTTATCGCCCAGCAGGAAGTCCACCGTACGGCCACCCCCACGCCCCCCGCGCCACTGCTTTCACCACGCTTTCACCAATAGATGTGTGAACGTGGTGCTGCTGGCCTGACAGGGACCGCATCCCGCCAAACCCAGTGTCTCAGTCCCACGTTACAAACCCTGTCCACGCTCCACTTATCTGCCTCACTGCAATTAATTCAATTCAAAGCATCTTCTCTCCATTAGGAAGTCTCATAAATGTGTATTCTGGTGTGTTAAAGATAGCAGTCAGCTTCATATTTTTCCTCCAAGACGAATTTATTTTCCTGGTACCTTCAAAGGGCAAACCCCCCAACTTTTTTAAATTGTTCTTGAAAACCCACCGAGAAGTTCGTTCTCCGTTGGACATGCTCCTGCGCCGTACATTCTTGCTTTTACAGCTTAATTCTGTTGAACCTTGAAACATGAAGGTCTCCTAATTAACCTTTTTCATCATTTGCATTAATTATTACAAACGTACACAGTCATTAATGAAAGCGCCGCCGCAGAATGTGAGCATTACTGTCCAGGTAGAGAAAGATAATTGCCTCACCGAACGCTGGGAGAGAATTCAAATTCATCAGACGCTGTGTGAGGATTCGGCCGTTGATGGATGCCAGTGGAGTTAGGCCGTGTGATTTCACTGTGTGTGGTATCTTGTTGATGTAGGAGCCATAAAGAGGAAGGTGGAGCTGGACTGGGGCACCGAAGACGCCGAGTACCTTCAGAAGGTGGAGCTTCACTGCGAGGGAGCGCTCAACGAGGTCCGGCCCGATATCATCGTTTACAACGCAGGGACCGACATTCTGGAAGGAGACCCGCTGGGGGGGCTCTCCATCACCCCACAGGTACTGGGAAAAGGGAAAACTTTCATTTCTAACCAGAGGACCAGCTTTGTCTGCAGTTTGGAGATTTTCCCAGCGTTGAGCGTTTTCTCCTCTCAGATGTTTTCTGCAGTACTTTTCTCTCAGCTGTTTGAGCTGTAGGTACAGGATGTGAGGTTAATGCTGGAACTCACCACCATGTGTGTGATTTGCATTTCCATATGGGAAACGGCAAGCCTCGAAGCTGGAGGTGACGTAGAGGCTGGGTGGAGGTGGCTCGCCGCCGTGCATCGCCTTTGCATACTGTTTGCCTCTAAATTAGACTCTCTGGCATTTAGCTAGAACTCTAACCTGTACTGAGAATCAACCAGTAGCTAAAGGTTAGTACTTGTACTGGTACTGTCCTGGTGTGGGAACATCTCGAGCTAAAATGCTTTTAAAGTCATCTTAAAGGCTTGCAGGCTGAGCTTTCCTCAGAGACCATCATCTGCAGTATCTAACATTAAAAGCATGACTGTTTTTCCACCTGTCAAAAGTTTGACTTCAGCTACTTGAAATTCTCCACATTACATCTGAACTTTCCTGCAAACACTTCATTAACATGAGAAACGACGCCAGCACAAAGAATTCCATAACTGCGGGTCAAGGTCGCGAGGAAACGCAGACAGAAATGTAGTTAATTCCACTAATCACCACAATTAAAAATGGTGTCAGGCCGCTTTGTTTAAACATTTAACTGGTGGCTGTGTTTCCCTGTCAGGCTGCGGCGGCGTGCCGGTGCTGGGTGAGCGTAGGAGGCCTTCTCTTGTTTATTTATTTATTTCCTTTTATAGTCCTGGCAGACAGAAATTAATCAGACAATTAAAAACAAGAGCTTTTGATAAATAAACAAGTTGTTTGTTTGTTTTTGTTTTTTTTTTGTCTTCGTGACTGAACAGTAAGTCTTAAAACCTTCCACCAAGTGGAGCTCGCCTTGGTGGTGATCAGATCCAAGTCATATCAACCCGGCCATCTGTTGTTAATGTTTACAGTGTGTTCTTCTCTTCATGCATGTGCAGTTTTATTGCACAAACAACCAACAGCACCCACTGCTGGCCCAACCTGAAAATTACATCTTTTGAAAACATTGTCATCCATTTTCCAGACCAGGTGTGTCTCTTCAGTCGATTTAGCTCTTCATAGACCAAGTAGTAGAGACAGAATCCCTCAGCTAATATCAACAAGCCCCGCCGCTTCGTTGACGATCCTGTGTGTGTTACCCACAGGGAAATGTCTTAGCTCTCCTCATTTGACCCATCTGGAAGGCAGCTCATCACCCAGAGGGCTCACCTGTCCTCTGAGGGATTCGAACCAGCAAACCTCACGTCCCAAACCCCCGTCCATTTCGAGACTGTTTGGTGTGTAACAGATTGAAGTCGGCTGAAAAGTTTGATCCCATATAGTTTAGTGGAAGCTTGAGGCGTCGCTCCAGAGCTGCTTTCCTGTCAAGAAGCGTAAAAACATCACGATGAGCCGGCTCAGTTCACAGCGCTGAGGAGTGAGGGAATTTCAAATGCTGCGAGAGCCAGTCCAGATGAGCCAAATGTGGATTTATTGCTGCCCGTGTGCAGACATCTCCTGCCAGCGATCCCTGAAATTCCAGGAAATTATCGGAGCGGAGAAGGTGAATCTGCACGTCGTGTCTGCTGGGGGTGTGTGTGTGTGTGTGCTGTCAAGATAATTTATGATGCTTTGCTGCTAAATGGCCTGAAAAGAAGAAAATACAGCGCAGCTTTGGTAATTGTTTGAAGTTGTAGTGAAACATGTGTTTCTGTCACGCCTGATAACGCTTGAAATCAATCCTGATGTTACGTCAGGGTCCTGGTTCACACGGGGCTGCTGGAGCTCTGGACTGGCTCTAAAGTGGTTTATGTAGATTTGGACTGGCTGGTTTTGTGAAGAGGAATCTAGGTTTAAGGTGGTTTATTGTTTTTTTTAGGCTCGGTTTCAAGTGGTTTTCTGTAGTTTTGAGCTGGGTTTAAGCTAGTTTTGTGTTTCTTAGACTGATGTTAACCTGACTTTCTTTTGAGACCAAGTTTAGGTTGGCTGTTCTTAACTTTTCTGATGTTAGACTGGGTTTCTGTTGATCAGATGAAGTTTAATTTGATTTTCCTTTTTTTTTTTTAGGTGGGAATAAAATGTTGTGGACCAGGTTTACATGAATTCAAAGTTCGGTTGTACTGAGTTCAGACTGAGGTTTAGGGTTATCCTTCACTTATTTTGTTACCTTTATCTTAAAACTTTCACCTGATTTATTGTCTTTTTTTATGCTGTTTTTAATCGTTTCATTTGAATGTTTCATTATCCTGAACACTGAAGGTTAACATTTTTTGTGTTAATGTATTTCTCTGTGTCTGAATGGTGCTCTGTCAATACATTTCCCTCGCTCTCTGCAGTTTGTGCTGCATTCACAATGATTTCTGGTAAAAGCTTTTGACTCAGTCCCTGACAGTGGCTGGATTTGTGCTCGGCTGCAAGCTGTCCGTGGAAAGAGATAGAGAGAACATAGAAAGAGCTGCCGGCCGCTTGACGTCAGTATCTGCAGGTGACAGTAGACTGAGAGCCGCCGTCTGCTCCTGTCCTCCAGGGCATCGTGAAGCGGGACGAGCTGGTGTTCCGGGCGGCCCGGCGGCGGGGCGTCCCCATCCTCATGGTGACGTCCGGGGGTTACCAGAAGAGGACGGCCCGGATCATCGCCGACTCCATCCTCAACTTGCAGAGGCAGGGCCTGATCGGCGCCGAGGCCGCAGACGGCGAAGGGAGCTCATCGCTGGCCACCCACATGGCGTGCAGCGCCGGGTCGGCCGGGTCCAAACACAGCGCCGTTTGACCAGATCTACACCTGACCGGTGTGGAAATGAGAGGCTCTGGAGGGACTTCATGTTACACAGTGTGTGTGACAAGCCATACACGAGGGAAAATTCCCTTTCTAATGGTTTTCTAACAGTAATCAGTGTCTGGACAGCCTGGATGAGGAGCCAGAAGTGAAGAAAGGCTCTCATCTCCCACATTCACTCCACTTCCTGCTCAAACAGGAGATTTTACCTTCATGATATCCTGCTGGGAAATAACCCCTCCCTCTGGAAATAACCCCTCCCTCTAGAAAAAACCCCTCCCTCTGGAAATAGCCCCTCCCTCTAGAAATAGCCCCTCCCTCTGGAAATAACCCCTCCCTCTGGAAATAACCCCTCCCTATGGAAATAACCCCTCCCTCTGGAGGAGGAGCTCTGCTTTAGTGACTACTGAATAAATTCAGTAGAAGAAGAAAAACCCTGAGAGCTAGCAGGAGCTAGCGTTAGCTAGCAGGAGCTAGCGTTAGCTACTTGTAACAACATGAGCTCAGACTCAGTGAGACACTCAGAAGCTTCTTCAGGAGCTTCTCCTTCTGGGCCTCGTTCTGCTTCATCTGGTGGAACCACAGCGTTTCTCCAGTCCACCGGAAACAGTGCAGGGAACGGGAAAGCCTCGGCTTCTCCAGGGTTGCCAGGTCTGACTCACCGTTTCCAGCCCCAACACAACGTCAAACAGGGTCAAATGTGAGCCTCTGCAGAACTATTAACTGAGTAATAGAGATCAGCCATAAACACACACTGCACTAAATAAAGAAAATAACACTAACGGGATCCAGAAACCTGCTGGACCTGGCAACACTGACCTCCTCCCGCAGTGGAGGTGGACGGCCTGTTCTCAGTAGAACTCACTGGAGGGACTTGTGGACCGGCTGATTTGGGGGAAAACACTTTGAATCCAGTGTTGTTGGCAGATGACAGATCTGAGGAGCTGTTGGAAACTGGATGATATGGGACCTTTAAAGTGGAGTTTGCACTTTAAAATGCCATTTAAAATAAGAATTAAGAGCTTTTGGTGATTTCGTAACGTTTGTACGAACAAGTTACATGAAGGGATTGATCACTGGAGATGAAACGCTTGTGATCTCGAGGCTGCAGAGGATTTATAAAGAATCTGAAAGTGAGGTTTAGATTTTAATCAGCTGCAGGGTAATGGGTTTTCTGCTTAATGTATGTTTGCAGAGGGACTCTCATCTCAGGAAATAATATCGTTTGTGAAACATATGATGTATTAAGCTCTATTCTTGTGCATTCATCGGGAGTCAATTAATTATCTTCAGTTTGTGAAGGTGAACATGAAGGAAAAGATAATTATACATGAAACTTTATCTAATGCTGATGTTTAACCTTCTCACATAATGTCTCTCATTTCTCAGTGTTTGGTTTTATAAATTACTCAGTCTATTGGTAATAAGATGAATGATTGGATGGATTTTTTCTGTATTTAATGTGTTCTGTGCTTCAGGCCCACTCATATGTCTAAATAACAGATCTGAAGAATTTAAAGGTCTGGTATTGTGCCAAATAACCTGGAGTCGGTATGTGCAGACACACAGAAAGACACACAGCCTGCTGTCAGTAGAACTCACTACAGGGACTTTTAGACCGGCTGAAATTCAGGACCGGGGCTGATTTGGGGAAATCAGGGACTTCTGTGAAGAAAGTGTATAATGCAGGACCTTTAAGCTCATTTGTTCATCATATCTTCATACCAGGAGTTGGCTTCGTTGAACATTTTGTGGTAGATACTTTAAGTTTCAGGGAGGGTTTAGCTTTGTTGCTTTTTTTTTTTAACCTTTAAACGTTCCTTCCTGAATCTTGCGGAGTCTTCAGCCAATGAATATATGTATAAAACCATTTTCCAAATGAATTCTGTCTTTTTAAAGCCATGAGTTGGAGGGTTCTGGTGAGGATTGACCCTCAGAAAGCCATATCTCCATTACTTTGGTTGGCAGGTAGCATCTTAGCTCCAGATCCTAAAGTTTTTTTTAGTTCAGTGGATGAGATGTGTGAAGAAACTGACCACTGAGGGTGTAGCAGCTAAACCTCTTCTTACTTTTCCTAAAATGAATCCAGTTTTCTACTCACCATTTAGAGGAAATGAAGACACAACGAGCTGCACAGCCTACTGCAAGCTTTCCGGAATCGTAGTTTAACTTGCTGTGAATCCCACTAATGCCAATGCTAGCTAGTTTTCACATCCTGAAAGATGCGTTCATCTTCACTCATCATTTCAAAGTGATCAAAAGCAAATCGTTTGCAGACTTTACACTGCTCTTGGAGGAGAAGCTGTTACTTCACTACATTTGAGAGAAGAGCTGAGTTACTAGCACTAGCTAACATTTTCGCCAAACAGCTCAGACAAGATGAAATCCTCCTCTTTAGGCTGATTCTCAAATTTAAAACTAAATATTTCATAATCCATAGAGGTGCACCGATACTGATGGTGGTATCCAGGAGGATTTTGCCCTGAGCCGTGCTACATGCTACATGCTACATGCTGAAGAGTTTTGGGGCTCAGACAGCAGCGTCACATGTGGCGCCGGCCGTCCATTCACCCGGCAGGAGACGCTAATGGCGGGTTGATTGTGGCTGTGATAACACCAGCGTGAGGCGTGCGCTCCCGCCGGCCGGGGTCTGAGCGCGCCTGAAGCAGCGGCTGGCAGGTGCTGCCGTCATGACTTTTTAATGCTTTTCCAAATTCATCGTCTTCAGCGGGTCTCTCTGGCTTCAGTCAAAAATAAAGCAGGAAGAGGTGAACGTTGAGCGCCGACAGGATGGTTTAAAGGAGCGCTGCGGCGGCGCCGGTCCACGAAGCGGTTTGGACTCGTCTGAACTGACAGTGTGAAGAGACGAGACGTTCAGCGACGCCGCTGCTCATGACGGAAGCCTTCGATCCGCGGCGCTGCCTCCGCTCTCGGTTCAGTCTGCCTTTAATGAGTCTGCAGTTTCCAGCCGATCAGCTCCTTCCTGTGACCAGCGGCTCTTCAACATGCGACTGGCGCCAAAACCCAGTCTTCACAGCTGTGTGTCAGTCTGTGTTTGTGGACTGAGATAATGTTGAACACTACTTCTATGCATTTAAATAAATCTGACAGAGAACACAAGGGCTGTGTTGATTTTTATGCTTTGTTTGCCAGAAAAACAATTTTGTGAGCTTAAGTATTTAAATTAGAAGGCATCGATAAAACTACATAAACAAAACTGAACTGAGTTGCTGAAGCATTTTTCATCGCAGGTTGGACTCATGTCAGTCATTTTCAGGGTTCATTTCAGGGATTAGCTGTTAAACTATTCATATATCAGCAGAAAGAAAATCAACTCCTTTATTTCTTACTGAAAAATCAAAGCCTTCCCCTGTTTACCACTTAAAACAGCTTTTATGTGACAATGACTTTAGATGGTTTCCTATAAGTTCATGAATCTGGATAGAAATGAGGGTCGATTATTCTTGGTGGAAAAACGATCTATTACTAGATTTTCCATTTGGAGGTTTTGAGATTCTGTTCCTGTCAGTTTAACGTCTCAATAGGAAAACAGACCGTCGTCATAATGATCCAGTCAGATGTGTGTGAAGCACACGTTCACTTTGAAATATAAAAACCTCCTTTGACTGCTACATTTCCAACAGCCCATGTCCAGTACGAGGATTCCTGATCCAGGCTGAAGGGAGACACTCCAGACCAGAGCAGTCCTGCTGTTCTTCCTCTGGATGTTTTCTGATCTTCGCCTCTTTAAACTTTTACTGCTCTTTCAGATCACAACAAGCCCGTAAACATTAAATGCTGCTGCTGCCTGGAGAGGAAATCCTCTCATTTACAACATTATTTCAACCTGATGTGATTTATGACAGATGGACCCGTCTTCTGGTCCTGGGCAGTAAATCCAGCTCCCATGAGCCTGCTGGAGGACTCAGGGATATCTGGCAGCGCAGGCCTTCCTGCAGCATCGTTAAAGGAGCGGCGCAGAGCAGTGGGAGTCCCGCTGGAGTCGAGGCTTCCAGACCCTCCAGACCCTCCAGACCCTCCAGACCTTCCAGACCCTCCAGACCCTCCAGACCCTCCAGACCTTCCAGACCCTCCAGACCTTCCAGACCCTCCAGACCCTCCAGACCCTCCAGACCCTCCAGACCCTCCAGACCCTCCAGACCTTCCAGACCCTCCAGACCCTCCAGACCCTCCAGACCTTCCAGACCCTCCAGACCCTCCAGACCCTCCAGACCTTCCAGACCCGGATCTGCCTGGGACGTGGTCAGACAGCAGAGTCACTGTCTGCTGGTGTTTCACAGGAAGCAGGGATCGATGAGAGGCTCCCATCATGCCGAGCACGCTCGGCATGATGGGAGCTGGTCTCAGCCGGTCTCTCCCACTAGCAGACACACAGTCACAGTCGACCTGCTCCTTGAACCACAATGTTATCTGCTTCAAAACAGAGAGCATGCTGGGACAGATCTGATTAATAACATTCAGTGTTTTTTTTTTCATTTCACTGTTCTGACTCAAAATGATTGATTTTTTTTTCACGAAAGAGCTTCTTTTTCCTGGTTTTCAGCCAATCACACACCTTTTATATGTCATTATCATACCAGTCTCGCTGTGTCAGTTACTGGAAGTCAGTAATGAGCAGCTGTCTGCAGGAGCAGTTCATAACATCAGTGTTAGTCGTCAGAATAACTTTTAGAAATGACCACAGAGGCAGACTGCACCATGTTAAATCATGCTGATGGTCTGTTCTGGCTTCTACTTCTAATTTCCTGGAACATTAAGTGAAAATAATAGACATGAAGTGTGAGCAAGAAGAACAAGTGTGTAGCTATCAGGAGGACTGAGAGACGCGAGGCAGTGTTCATGTGTAGAGGCTCGTCCACTCAGCTCAGCTCTGCTTCGAAACCTAAAGAGGTGGTCTCGGTGTCTCTGGGGACTGACGGGGGTCCCTGTGGGGGTGGCGGAGAGCCGGTCCGAGTGAGGCTGCCTCTGGTGGATGTGCTTCTGTGGAATATCAGTGAATGAGTGAGTGAGATACCTGCCTGCCAAATTCCATCTTTTCGTGGCCTGTTCTACCCCCGCCAACACGCACCAAACCGCTTTACCGGTGCCAGTGCCAGAACCGGGTCTGATCATTCAACTATTCAAACTCTTGAAGGCCTCCCGGGTACCAGTGGTCAGGGTTTCGTGGTGAGGATGAGCGCTGTCCCGGGTCCAGAGCTTTCCCCTCTGGGCTTCAACAGATGTAGGAGACCGAGCTCCGACAGCTGTGGAGAGGCTCGCCACGCAGCAGCACTGAAGTCACCGCCACGGCGCTTCACGCTGGGATAATTACACTCCTGGGATCCGCGTGGAGGTGTTCCTACCAGCGGAGAACTCAACAACAGCTTGAAGACTTCTCCGCTCCAAACATCAACCCGCTGAGAGGAGAGGAAAGCTTCAGGAACCTTCTGCAGCCTGTTGGCTGGTCCATTTCGTCTCTGGTCTGCTGTCTTCCTATCTCCACCGGGTCATGGACGAAGGGCCACGGCTTTCTACACCGCTTTAAATCCAAATGAAGGACTTAGAGATTTCATTTAGGTTTAATAGAGCCAGTCTTCACAAGTGGAGGCAGATCTGAAAGCACAAAAAGCTTCTTTAGAAAGCATCCTTTTGAGGATAAAATCAGTGTCTCTGCTTCACAGCAGACCAACACACACACAACACACACACACACCACACACCACACACCACACACAAACACACACAGTCTTGTATTTCTATCCTTGTGGGGACCGTCCATTGACTCCCATTCATGTCTAGCCCCTAACCCTGACCCTTACCCTAACCCTAACCCACACCACAACAAAGCCTAACCCTAAAGAAATGTTTTTGCACTTTTACTTTTTTCAGTAACAACAACATGGTCAAGAAAACACTGTTTCTCCTACTTAGGACCGGAAAAGGTCCCCACAAGGCACGTCGTTCCACGTTTTGCTATCATTGTGGGGACATTTGGCCCCAACAAGGATAGAATACGAGAACACACACACACACACAACACACACACACACACACACCTACACACACACACACACACACACACACACACACACACACCTGCCAGCTCCTCTCTTTTGGCTCAGCTCCACCAATCACATCACAGAAACACGTTAAACGTTGGTGTGTGTGTGTGTGTGTGTGTGTGTGTGGTGTGTTGTGTGTGTGTGTGTGATTTGTTTTACGTCTCTAACTCCGGACTCAGCTGCCTCCTGCTTGCTGCTCTGAAGCTTCTCTCCTCACAGATGGATCTGAATTATGCATGACTTTGACTTGTAATGGTGGCTCCTCACCAGCAGGGGGGCCCATCTAAAGGGGGAGGCTGTGCTCGTGGTGCAGTCAGCACTGGAAACACAGGGGTGAGGGAAACATGAAGCTTCCTCCCTTTGGGTGACAGCAGCAGCAGCGCGGACAGGAAGTGAGAGAGATGGATGGAATCCCTCAGAGGAAACATCCCGCAGCAGTAAAAGCTTCTGACGACCCTCGTCCCTCCTGACGACCACCAGGCGGTCCCGTAAGCCTCCCGCGACACCTGAACACACACACAGCCACTCACACACTGATTCACCAGGAAACAATCAAAAAAGGTCACAGTCATTTAAAAAGAGCAGGCAGCCTCTAAACAGCCAGGCTTTCCAGAGCCGGAGCTTTCTTTTCCCAGCATGCCCTGCTCACAGCTGGACCTCTTTATTCAGTCACATCATAAAAATCCCAAACTTTGATCCAAACACGGACTGGATGTGTGTTGCTGTGTGTGCTGCGGTATGAATGAGGCGTTGCGTCCTGCAGGGGGAGCGGCGCTGTGCCGGCTGCTGGTCAGACCTGCTGGAGGTGTGCTGGAGGCCGAGCGGCGCTGCAGAGCTGCCAGACCACGCCGCGCTCCAGACGGATCCCCGGCAGCCGCGGAGACGAGGCGGTCCGCCTGGACGGAGACCAGCGGCCATCGATCAGGCTCAGAGCAGACTGCAGTGATCCGGGATCCGGGACTCTCCCTCCGCTCGGAGGGGGATGTCTACAGATGACACTGAGAAGTCGAGTGTTAGGAAATTCTGACCCCGGCTACCTTGGAAACATGTAACGTGAGATTCCTGGAGCCCGGACGCCGTCCTGCCAGTCCTGCTTTCTTTGGCCCAGACACAACTCCTGCCTCAGGAGATTGTTTAGAATCTTAGAACACTTTCTAAACTGCTGCTTCAAGCTTCACTGATGTGTTTCAAGTGAAAACATGAATGAATGATGTTAACTGCAGTAAGACTTTGGTTCAGTTAGGCTGAAGTATGAACACAACATTAATAAACTGCTTGACATGTACCCAACATGGAATTCCAGAGGCCTCACAATCTCGTTCTTCGCCAAGAGAATCTTTGCTGATTCTTTGTCTGGTAACAAAACCATTACTGTAACTCCACAGATGAAGCAATCCCAGCAAATTGTAACATGTGAGAATGTCCCGATCAGATCAGTGGATACCAAACAGCGTCTGATATTAGCGATTTCTGATTGATCCGTTATCGGTAAATCCAGTCGATCGCCTTGCCAATCTTTTTCAACATCGACTGTCGTTCACTGAGCCTCCTTTGAAACCTGCCAGAAGCAGAAAAACAGCAGTGAGCAGCGTTAGCAGTCCCGTGGCTAACATGTTAGCAGGCTCTTCATCACTTCAGCCAACGTGAGCAGGACTGAGCAGGACGCTGTCCTGACATGGACCTGTCCTCAAGCAGCTCCTCTCCAGACTGTCATTACATGAGCCAAGCCTCATTACAAATATCCTGGCATTGCTTCTAGTTTTTCCAGTGACCACACTGACAACATTGGAAAAGCAACAAAAAACAACCAATAAAAACAAAGCAATTGAGAAAAAAAAAAAAGAAATCTTCACTGTTTTGTAATTCCTCAAAGTGTGAGGAGAAACCATCTCCTCCAGCAGAGCACTCTGACTGAAGCCAGTGCTTCCAGTCCCTCTGTGTCCAGAACATCTGGATCCAGGCTGAGGGCAGCTCTGCAGCAGCAGACTGCAGGACGGGTCAGTAGTCCCCATCAGAACATCCACAGCGCATCCAGGACCCGTGCAGTTCTGTTAGTTCAACAGGCGTCTGCTGCATGGTTCAAGGTGAAGAGAAGGCTCCACCAACCGCCACCAACAACGGTGGAAGCCGTTCTTCACATTTAAAGCTGCCATCCCCCATTTAGGACCAGGGGGTACTGGAGGAGGACAAGGACTTTCATCACAGAGCAGTCTTCTCAAGTCTTCTGGATCTTCTCCAAATGGCTTCGGGACTTCAGGACTGTGTGGGTCTGTAAGAATCCAGAGGGTTCCAGCTCTGAGGTTATGGCTCTGATACTACAGTGTTTTCAAAACAGAACAGTTTAATTCAAGATGAAGAGGAGTACATAAACAGTCACTTTTGTGAAATTTCTATCTATTAAAGGAAGTGATGCTTTTTCTCCCCGGTTTTTTCAGCCCTGGTTCAGAGAGCAGCCATACAAACTGTGCTTCTCTGGGTGTAGAGGGCAACGTGATGTGTGAACGACCCAGTCTTTGTCTCAATCAATCTGTGATGAAGGAAAAGAGATCGCACGCACAATGAAGCTGGGTTAATTCACACGAGGAATTAGTTCTTCCTCAAATACATCAGCAACAACAATGATCCAGATAACTGCTAAATGGCCTTAAAGAGTCCAAAAGTCCATGTGGCCATAGCTTACAAAACTAGACTAAACATCATCAAAATAATTACCAATTTCACAACATATCATAACATCATGAACTTCAATACATTTTCTTTTAAACCCACACTCATTTAATCATCAACAATTAATTACTCTTTTAAACAGATTTTATATACAATGATTTTAAATTGTGCAGTATTTATATTTTTACAAATTAATGAATCATATTTAACCAAAATCACCATGCTTCAATATCATGAACGAAGCATATGAGGCCAGCAACAGCATTCAATATTCAAATGGCTGTTCTGTATTTAATACAGTTTCAATAGCAGTACTGGTATTTGGCCATAAACCATAAATATGCACATTCAGGGGACATATAAAACCCAAGTTACATGCGTATTGTATGAAAAACCTTCCATAAATGTTCTCAAATAATGTTCTCAGTGGTTCTTTGCACCAATACTGGTCTGGAGTACTTATTCTCCATGTTGCAGATCCCTCAGCTTCACCAGGTAGCTTAGCAGGTTAGCTTCCAACACGGTTCATGTCACTCAAAACACTGACACTTCATTTTACTCTGCCTACTGAACACAATATTATCTCGAACATGTCACAAACCAGATAATATGCCTTATATGAGTGAACTTAGAGTATTTACCAACCTGTGATGAAGAAAAGAGATCGCACGCACAATGAAGCTGGGTTTTAATTCACACGAGGAATTAGTTCTTCCTCTGTGGTGCGTCTCCTATCAACATCATTGCGCGATACGCGCCATCTACTGGGTATCATGGGGATCGCATCTCACTCACAGAGCTGAAATTTGAACCACCGAGTACATGAAATTAAACAAAAAGTTTTATGGGGTGTCTGCTTTTAACACAACCTTTTTAGAGAACCATTTCCATCTTTGAACAAACTACTTATTCTATCTTTTAACAACTATTTTCAAGCCTCTACACAACCAACCAGTCAGTCCCGGCCTGTTCAACAAACTGCTGCTCTTGGGTCGATGTGAGCTTCAGTCGGCAGGTTTGTCTCAGAGCGAGGTGTTAGAGCAGCAGCCATCGTCCAGCATCTCTCTGTGATGACTTTAAGCTCCACGTCGTCTCCGGATCTGCGTGCAGTTTAAAGTGAGCGGTGGCCGAATGCCTGCCGACCGCCAGAGGGATGATCAGGACGTCTTCAGGATTTTAATCAAAAGCAGAAATAAGCACTCCGACGGCCGACGCGTGTTAATGACTTCACCAGAGATGGATTACTCGGATCAAGGCTGGCTGCTGTTCAGCGTCTGAGGGAACAGTGAGAAGAATGGGTTTGGACTGAACTCTCGTCACACTTCACCCGGCGAGGCCTGGACAGAAGCCTCCAGCCCGCTGCAGCAGCACAGCTTCACCCTGATCACCTCGCTACGTCTCCAGGAAAACCCCTGCTGAGGATCTCTGTGAACTTTGTCCTTCATGTCTCTCCTCACTGGAAGGTCAGCTGATGGAGATCAAAGGTCAAACTCACATATTTAGGCTTACTTTAAAAAACCACACCAAATAACTTTTAGGAATGTTGAGCCTGGGCGGAGCTCTAAAGTCCAGCTGTTTCCCCTCATAGCAGCTCAGTGCTTCGAGTCAGTGAAGGCAAACGTTTGTGTTCATCTGAAATGTATTTCTGACCCTTTCCTGTTCATTTCTGCAGCCTTCAGAGGAGGGAAACATCTCCACACGGTGGCTGGGGCCTGAGTCGACGCCTCTGAAGCGCTCGCTGGTGAGCGGCTGGATTCCAGCTCCTTTATGAGCCGGAACGCTTCACTGAGCTCAGAGGGTTCATGAAGTCAGATCTCCAGCAGTGAAGAGGCCGAGCCGTCTGTCTGGTGGGTCCACTGGAGGTTCTGGTCTACGGTCTGAGCAGCCCCGCTGTGGATTTCAGCCTGTTGTAAACCGTCTGACTCGCCACTCATCCTCCAGCTGCATTCTGGGTGATTTTCTGTCTAACAGCTGTTTTTCCAGTGACTTTTTCTTGCTGTTAACGAATGAAATCTTGATGAAATTGACAAAACTCAGCTGTTTTGGGGCTGCGTGGGCTGATAGAGAGTGTTGGGACTGCGACAGGAGAAAACCCTTGAGCGCACAGGGAGAACATGAAAACACACAACGGTCCTGATGCTGGGGAGGCTCCTCAGATTTTATGACCTGAAATCCGTCACGTTTATGTCTTCATGAAGAAAAACACCTCGAGTCGGATTTTTATGAGCGTCAAATGAGCAAACACACAAATCCTGGTTGGTGGAGTTGGTATGTGGAAGTGCAGTCCTGACTCGGCGGCGGCGCCCTGACTCGGCAGCAGACACCTGACTCGGCGGCGGCGCCCTGACTCGGCAGCAGACACCTGACTCGGCGGGCAGCGTCCGACTCGGCGGCAGACACCTGACTCGGCGGCAGCGTCCTGACTCGGCGGCAGACACCTATCTCGGCAGCGGCGCCCTGGACTCGGCGGCAGACACCTGACTCTGCAGCGGCGCCCCCGCCGCGGCTGCCAATCTTTGTAAAATCCTCTCCCTCGGAAGAAGATGAAGACTCAGTCAGGGACTTCTAGCAGGTTATCAAAGTCGCTGCTGATGCTTCAATAAATTTCAGGGAAAAGATCAAACAGGAAAGCTTTCCGTCTGAAAACCTGGCGCTGGCGAACGCTTCTTCTTCTGTGGTGTCTGAGCTGGCCTGGAGGAGGAGGAGAGGTCAAACGTCCAGGACGCCATGCAGACGTCAGCTGACAGAGACGTCAGGACAGATGGAGATGTGTGTGTGTGTGTGTGTGTGTGTGTGTGTGTGTGTGTGTGTGTGTGTGTGTGTGTGCGTGTGTGTGTGAGGGAGGGGAAGCAGCGGGGAGTGCCGGGGACAGATGGAGCGAGCGGCGCTGTGGTGATCTCCTGCAGACCGCCTGCGGCCGCCGCTCCCTCGGTGACCACGAGGCGATCCCACGGCGCCGCGTCGTCCCTCTGGACAGCAGAGCAGGTGGAGGAGACCGGCGTCCGGGTGGAGCCGACCTGACAGCCGCCTCAGCAGCTCCTGTCGGCTTCCTGCTCTCTTCCCTCATTCCGGGCCCTCGAGCAGCTTTATACAGCTGGACTGGAAACCGCAAGCGCCAGCAGGCGACCGGCCTCAACACCGAGAGTACTGCCTCTGGAAACACCTGGAAAACTTCTCCTCTGGCGCTCACTGGGCAAATCATGAGCAGATACACACATATTTAACTCAGTGCTGTCAGTTTTTAATCGATTAATCGAGATTAATTCATGGAGTTCTGTCAACAATATTTTCTAAAACTGTGATTAGGGTTACAAACTGGCTCAAGTTAAAGAAACAGGAGAGAAAAGTCATTTTCCTGTCATTCAGGCTTCATGTTTCTCCTCCCTGTTCGGTCCGGCTGAGTGATGAGGATCAGATTCTTCATCTGAAGCTTAAAATGTTCCAGCATCCTCCTGTGGCTGCGATGTTCTGGACTGTTTGACACCAACAGAGAAACCGGGACTGGCTTCCCTTGAGCAACTCAACTTTATAATGATAGATGGTTCAAATCCCACATTAGTGTTTTTCTGATGAGAAACTGCTCCACTGCAGTTGAAAGATTCAGATAAAAGAGTTTTTTGCATTAAATCGGTGATTTTGCGTGGTGATTTCAAGTTCACAATGATGCGATTAATCGCCATTAATTGAGGCCAGAGCTGCGATTAATTAGTTAAAAAATAATGGAATCAGTGTTTCAACTGAAAACTGGTTGACCTGATGACCTGAAGTGGAAGCCGGGCGGTCAGAGAAGAACATCTGCTGCAGATGTGCTCCGGAGAGCTTTAAAGGAAAAGCCTTGTCAGATCATCACACAGCGTCTCCATCGCTTCATCCCAACACAACCTGTTCAACATTAACAACCGTCACGGTTATATGAGACCAACAATCCAACAAACACTTCACTGGACAAGTTCTGTACACACACACACACACACACACACACACACACACACACACACACACACACTCTGGTTTCAGCGACATCACTCAGAAACACTGAGGGAGTCTCACATGAAGCTAATTCGATTTACTTCTTCAGCTGAATCATCCACAATCAGACAAAACAAGCAGTTGGAACGTCTTCAGTGAGTCAGCCTCAGTAAATCTAAATCCCCTTCCTACAATAACAAATCACTTTCCAATAATTACTTGGCAAAGTTGTTTTTGTTTTTATCAAAAACAAATGTGTCGCTATCCCTTCCAAGAGCCGCACATCCAGGAGGATCAGAGTGTTTTAGGAACGCGGTCCAATTCACCAGGAACCCGAATAATCAGCTGATCCATCTGATCCGTCCAGACCGGGCCTCATCTTCAGTCACTGTGGTTCTGGTTGGTGAAAATAACCGTGTTTCAGGCTGAAGTTCACTCACACACAGTGGATGTTTGGAAAGTTCTTTGGATCACAAGTTTCTTTTGATCGTCTGGGAAAAAAACTCAAATAGTCCCCATGAGTATAGTTTAATACGTTTAGGGTTTTAATGAGAACTTGATGTTTAATCACACACTAACATACATAACTGGAACAGTGTATACACACACACACACACACACACACACACACACACACACACACACACACACACACACAGGTTTGTATTTCTATCCTTGTGAGGACACTCACTGACATAATGCATTTACTCGCCCCTAACCCTGACCCTTACCCTGACCCTAACCCAGACCACAACACAGCCGAACCCTAAAGAAAGTTTTTGACCTTTGACTGTTTTCAGTAACAACAACATGGTCAAGAAAACACTGCTTCCCTCATTAGGACCGGAAAAGGTCCCACAAGGCACATCGTGCAGGTTTTCCTATCCTTGTGGGAATGTCCCCACAAGGATAGGAAAACGAGTACACACACACACACACACACACACACACACACACACACACACACACACACACCACACACACACAGACACACACACACACACACACGGTAGTGTTCTGTTGGAGTTTTTTACTGCTGTCATCAGTCTCTCGCCGGCTTCCTTCAGACGTCGGGTCCTGGGAAACGCTTCGAGCAGAGACTGCTGGCTTCCTCTCGACTGTTGTTCATAGATCTTTTGACAAGATTAAACTTCGTTACTCTCGAGTTTTACTGGCCGATTCTTCATGTATGTAGAGATCAGTGCGGTTTTGCAGCCATAAGGTTTATACTGGCTCGTGCATTTCACGGTGCCAGGCGCAGGGACTCTTTATGACTGGTGAAAATCCCCTCTCTGATCGGACTACATGGTTGGCGGCTCTGCCTCGGGCTCCGAGCGCCAAGAAAGCCAAAGCTCTGATGATTTGCAGCAACTGAGGCTCCAGATGCAAACCCGATCTGTACGCTGTTCACAATGAGTGTCTTCATTCCTGAAACACATCGTAGGTCTGAGAAACTCTTCCTCTGACCACTAAAGCTGCTGAGTTCCTGAACCTGTTGGATCCTCCTGGTGAAGGGGCGTTGGAGGTACAGTTCTCCTTCAGACAGACGGTTCGTCTCAGTCTCTTCCATTCATTGTGTGGTTGAAGAAGATCAAGTCAATAATGAAATCTCACTGTTATCTATAGATTGCCGTTCGTTCCGGAGCAGTAAAGTTTTAAAGGTGTACTGGAGGATCCTTAAAACCAATCACAACTGTCTGGTTCCAACTCGTAACTGAGCAGTCATAATACCAATCAATGTGGGAACTCGTTTGCGTGATGACATATCATGTCATCACGTGCGCCTCTGTGCGCTGTGGTTTCGAGCCGCATGCGCAGAGCATTGTTTAGGAAGTGATGCAGTGGAGCAAGCACCAAAGCGGCTTGCTCCTCCCGGCGCCTCCGAAGATGGCTAACCACAAAAAAAAGAACTTTGTTTGAGAAGGCAGAGGATAGAAGAAAGGCCATAGAAAAGAAGGCAGAACGTTGTTTTACTGGGAGATTCCTTTACGAGTTGGCGGACATTCAAAGCACAAAGGGATTTAGGACTGATCAGGACGAGGGCAAGTTTCTGCTGGACAGTAACCTGCTGATTATCCTATTCAGATGTGTTCTGTTGCATAAACACGTAAGACTCTTCTTTATGGATCGTATTCTGATGTATGATTGGAAGAAGAGTCTGACATGATTACAGATGTGTTTTAATCCTATGAAAGACGATGCTCCAGCCTGCGCGGATTGTAAACAAACTGACATGGCTGACGTGCGCGCTCCCACAGTCCTCGTGGAGGCAGCCGCGCATTGGCAGCGCTCCAAAAATGGCAAATCGGCCATGTTGTACGAAATCGGCGGAGAATCCTGAATATGCCTTTAACAAAGAAACACCTGTGCGAGCTGAGGCTCAGTCTGACGTCTGTCTTCAGCCACTGATTACAGAGTTGGATGTTTTTGTGGTAACCTGTGATCTTTTTATTCATATAACAAAATAAAACCTTCCAGGTCAGGTCCTGACTCCAGATCAAAAACCTTTAAAGAACTTCATTAACATGAGGTGTTCTATTCCCAGTGTCAGTGAAAATGTTCATTCAGTGGAAACTGAGGAAGAATAACTTCAACTGGAATAATCAAGTTCTAAATGATCCCGTCAGCGGTCAGGAGTCACACTACGAAGAACAGAATACAACCAGGACAGGCTGGGGACATGGTGGTTCTGCTCCCCTGTACAGAGGATTTAAGATCAGTCTGTGGACCAGAGCGTCTCACATGAGGACAGTTCAGTGAAGACCAACCTGCTCCTCCATCCAGACTCCATTCCAGAGTTCAGACCTTCTCTGGGTTTCCTGGTTTCCAGATAGGGATAGTGATCGACTGGTGATTTCTGCAGACTGCAGTCGCTGTGTGTGTTTCTGTCACTTTGTGTTTTCCTGTTGATGGATTGTGACGTTTCCAGGCTGAACTCTGCCTTTCCCCATGGCGCCGCTGCCGGCTGGCTTCAGAGGGATATTCAGGTCATTCGCTGTTTCCCAGCTGAGAAGCTGACTGGATAATCTGAGGAGTGTCTGGAGCATCACTAAAAAGAGCCGTAGCAGTCAGCTCCTGCTGGAATTCTTCATCTGGAGGCTGGAGCAGACGCTTCAGTGCTGAGGAACTCCAACATGGCCGCTGGCTTGTATTTGGACATGTCGGAGTCGTCTGAGTGTGTTGAAGAGGGGGACGTCGCGTCTGCTTTCACATTCCGCACAAACGTTTTTTTAATCCATAACCCGGCCCGGCGGTCCACTGCGGCCATCTCCGAGTGAAGTGGATCCACTCGGGCGTTTATATGACACACTGACAATCCGCTTCACCCACAGTCCGCTGATCCGGGGCCCATGTGAACGTGGCCCACTGTTAACAGCTTTCCTCATGAGCAGCGCCAAGTCTTTAAAGGGGACATACTCTGCTTTTTTTTCACTTTGTGAAGAGTTTCTTACAGTAGTCGAGTGTTGCCGGAGCTCATTATGATGTTCAAATGTGAAAACTGTGTGTTTCCTCCCTGTCTCGCTAACATTTTGTGAAACTGAAACGGTTGATTTTGAGTTGGGTCCGCTTATCCTGAAATAGAAGGATTTAACTCCTCCCCCTGGCTGTGTGTGTGTGTGTGTGTGTGTGTGAGAGAGAGAGAGAGAGAGAGAGAGTGGGCGTGCCCATATGCGTTCAAGTGCATACTGGAAAGAAGGCTGAGAAACAGCCTGTTCTGAGGAGGCTCCTCAGAGCCACTTTATAGAAGCTGAAACTCCGAACATAGGATGAATTTGTATTAACAAACTTAAATGCGATGTTTTTGGGCTTCTGAGACCGATACGACAGGACTGAAAAATAGCATAATGAACAAATATTTTTCTGAAGGCATATGAACACTTGATTACTAATTAAGTCACCGTGATACTCAGTCAGAAAGATTGTTTGACTGAATGAATATATTTATAAGTTTTGAAAGAAACAAAGCTGTAATAACGTGAACGGTGAAGCTCCTCCTGCAGCCTCCTCTTCAGTTCGTGTCTCCTCTGGCAGGATATGTCCATCCTGCTGTCAGGTTCCTATGCTCGGCCTCTCTGGGTTGATGGAGCTGTCCAAATCAGAACTCGTCACTAAACCAAGGTTTCACACTTTCACCTTCACAGTGCTTTTATTCTGAAACTTCAGTTAAAACTCTGATGTAGCCTAAGATGTTACAGAAACTACTTTAAATAAATGAGTGGGTCAGTGTTTTCTGTCACTGCAGACTGAGGAAGACATGCCGTTAACTTCTTGAACCTTTCTGGCGTCAGACTCCTCCTGAAGGACACACAGCAGGGCTGGAGCTTGTGAGATGTAGGAGAAGATGTGTCTGCTCCTCGTAAATCCTCTTCCACTTGACTTTTCCTTTCCGTGTCGTTCATGTTGAGTGAGAACCTTCAAAACCACTCTGAGAAAACACGAGTTAAAAGACAAAGCCTGGTAATGAATCCAGGCTGTAGACCAGTGTTGACTGTCTCTTGATTTCTGGCCCTTCCTGCTTCGTTTGGCTGCTATAAAGCCGTCTGTCACATCATGTTTGGAGTGTTTGTATTGAACACAGACGCTGTTTGGTTCTGATTGTAGAACAGTTCTCAGGTCCCAACCGTCCTGCTGGAGAGAAACCAGCTGGACCAGAGTCGTTATAGCGCCACAGACCAGCGTCTCTCTCTTGACGTCCTGGTTCCTCTGCTCTGCCTCTCTGGCTCGTTGGAGCAGCTCCTCTTCTTGCTGTAGCTGTCCTTCAGCCAAACCTCCTCCAGACCAGCCTCCTGGCTTTGTATCTGCGCCTCAAGTCACCGTTTGTCTTTGTAAGCTGGAATGAAAATAGTGAAATGGTCAGTGAGGAACTTTCTAAACATCCCGCTCTGTCCAAGGCGTCCAGGGCGAGACGGCGTCCCACTCAGTGATGTTAGAGTCCCTCTTATGGATGCTCTAATTCATCCAGATACTCTAGAGTCACTTTTCTTTGGCAAAGTGTCTGTAAAGATAATAAGGAGACAGCTGGTCGTCCGTCACTGTCACCTCAATAAAATAATCAGGTAAGCTGGCAGCAGCAACTTAGTGTTCCTCTGGAGAGACGATTAAAACTACTTTAGAACAGAGTTTCCCAACCAGGCGGCCCGACCCCAACAGGGGTCCACCAAAGAGGGTCCGGAAGCCATCTTGATTTTAAGGGGTAGAACTAAATGTATCTTCTGTGATGGAAGTCTGGGAATCACTGCTCGAGCGTCTCGTCTCAGTTTCTTTAAGTTCTACGGGTTTTTGGGTTTGTTTTGTTTGAGCCCAAATCAATATTTGATTAGCTAATCACCTGAAACCACCTTTATATGTGCTTTTGTCTTTTCCCTCCCCCTTTTTAAAGTGTGCATGATCATTATGTAAATGCACCAGGGGTGTTAAACATCGGCCTGTGAGCCAAAATGGGCACACAGTATGGTTTCAATCAAGTCCAACAAACTACCACAATTCAAAATAAAGAATACTTTATTTTTTAAAGCACATTTCTCCAAAAGTAACAGACAACACAACACTGAGACCCAAGCTGAGAGATCTGCCAGAAAACGGAGCAGACTAGCAGTTTATGCCCAGTTCGTCTACTATCTTTTTGGCAAACATTCCCATTTTGTCTACTTTTGTCTACTTCAACATTAGACCACCAAAATAACATTGATTATGAAAGTTATTTAAGAAACAGGATATTTATTATGAAAACTGCTGCAGCAGCTATTTATTTAAGATACAATTAATTTGTTCATGATAGAAATGACCTTAAAATAGGCCTTCTGTCACAGCTTTTTGCGCATTGATCTCTTGTCTGCTGGAGCATCTTGTTCAGCGCAGACATCAAGGGACAGAAATGTGAATCAGCCATCATGGAAGTTATGTAGCTGTAAGATTACTGTAAGATACTGAATTCTAAACCCCATGTATTTAATAACACATAAAAACTCTGGTGGGAAACAGAAACATCTGCATCTAACAGCCAGTTTAGTGACTGAGTGCCTCAGATTGTTTTCCTGATGCATCACTTGTTGGTGTCTCAGAGTTTCTGCAGTTTGGTGGCTGTACGGACAAACCGGTGTCTATGACTTTATCCAGACGGAAAGTAAAAACATGTCCGTGTACAAATCCACATCAAGAAATGAAATGTAACTACCGAGGAAGCTTTTGGCGGCTGTGCCAGGCCTGCAGTGAGGCTGACAGAGGAGACACGGGACGAGGTGGAGCATCTGCAGCTCAGCCTCTCCTCCCAGGATGGAGACGGCAGAGCAGCCCGTCCAGCTCTCAGCGAGTCTCTTCTGTGTCAGCAGAGTCTCTGGATTCCAGTATCTGGATTCCTCACTGCCTGCTGGCCTCAGCAGCAGTGGGCTGACATTTGTAGAGTTGAAGGGCTCCTCATTTGAAGGACTGTAATAATGAAATGACAGGAGGGAAAACAAAGCAAAAACCCTGATCCTCTCTTTGTATATTTAGAGATATGTTCAATGCAAAATACCAGTCATTTGTTCATCTAGTGACAGACATCATGAGGACTTTTTCTGAATTGTCCGTACTCAAACCTGCTGATATTTGTGTCTATTATCTTCAAAAGACGTGTTTTATCAGTGGGCTCTTCAGGATTACAGGGACGGTCCTCTCAAACCAAACAGGACAGAGCGACATTTAGCGAGGAGTGGAGTTTTCTCTGGAGGTAAAGGTCAGGAGAGACGAGCGCAGCCGCCTCTCCTCCGCGCTGTAAAGACTTAGTCCAGCAGCTTCACGGCTGAAGGGAGGCGACAGCAGACCGTCGCCCTGCTTCACTCCATTCTGCAGCTTTAAATAAGAATCTCCCTCTGAGCAGAGCCTCTTCCTGAAGCCTCTTCCTCTGAACTGACTGACCTCTTTTCCAGTCCCATTCCATGTCATACCATGTTCTCTGCTCCCCAAATGTCAGGCACGCTGTAATCCAGATTAAAAAAACAATCATCCCCTAACCTAGAATTAGTGAGGTATTGGTATAATTAACATGAAAATCAATCCAAAAATAGACTCACTGCAACAGTCGAGTATTTATTTTAGGATCATTCTGCTAGTACCTTGTTTCCTTCTTTGACATTACAGAGACAAACATGTCTTCAAATTAATTTGACATAATTCTAATTCTACTAATTCATTTTTTTAATCAAAATATCTGAGTGAAGCAGTCCGGAGTCGGGAAGTGTCTCGTACCAGTGGGGGCGGAGCTCTGACCCTTGCAGCTCTCCACCGGCTGCTCTCCACTGGCGGCTCACCACTGCTGCTCTGCTCTCCACCGGCTGCTCTGCTCTCCACCGGGCTGCTCTCCACCGGCTGCTCTCCACCGGCTGCTCTGCTCTCCACCGGCTGCTCTCCACCGGCTGCTCTGCTCTCCACCGGCTGCTCTCCACCGGGCTGCTCTCCATCAGGCAGCTCTCCACCGGCTGCTCTGGTCTCCACCAGTTGCTCTCACCGGCTGCTCTCCATCGGCTGCTCTCCACCGGCTGCTATCCACCGGCTGCTCTCCACGGCTGCTCTCCACCGGGCTGCTCTCCACCGGCTGCTCTCCACCGGCTGCTCTCCACCGGCTGCTCTCCACCGGGCTGTTCTCCACCGGGCTGTCTCCACGGGCTGCTCTCCACCGGCTGCTCTCCACCGGGCGGCTCTCCACCGGGCGGCTCTCCACCGGCTGCTCTCCACCAGCTGCTCCGGCTCCACTGTTGTCGGCGGCGGCGAGGGACTGGAGACACGGGGAGCCAATTTGGAGCTGCTCATAACTCTGAAGCCTCCTCCACATCGAGCAGAATCCCCAGGAAACCCGGACCCCCCGCTGGGCGCCTGCTGCTCGCCATGCATATTTCATGAAATCAGCGGCTGATTAACGGAACGAGAGCGAAGAGGCAAGTTCATCAAAACAATCGCTCAATATAAGGAAATATCTTTTTACTTAAAATATAAGTGGAGCAAAGTTTGGGATGAGATGTGACATTTTGCTGCATAAATCTGAATATTTAAGCGGGGATTGTTTGAGCACAGCGGCGCTTTAACATTTTTAAGCAAAGTAAAGTTAATTTGCTGTATTTTTCTCGGTGCTGGAAAAGTCAACGGAAGTTGTGTGAATTGAATTGTCTCTCAATTCTTCTCTTCTCGGGTGTAATGAAAGGGTGAAACGATGAGACCAGTTCACATCTCTGCAGAATTAGAATAACATTCATCAGCTCCTCATTACAGTAAACATCGCAGATGGCCGATTGCTGATGCCCTTAAAACGAGTCGCATTCTCTGAAAGTTCAGATTTTAACTGCAGGAGTGGATTCCAGCCTGCTGAGTTTCTGCAACTCAGATTTTAAGTGAAACAAAAACCAGAATTAGACACTTCTATTAAAATTAACAGAATAAGAGCATTTCTAGAGTCCAGGGTGAAACTTGTGTGTGTGTGTGTGTGTGTGTGTGTGCGTGTGTGCGCGACTGTGCGTGTGTGTGTGTGTGTGTGTTGTGTGTGTGTGTGTGTGTGTGTGTGGTGTGTGTGTGTGTGGTGTGTGTGTGTGTGTGTGTGCGTGCGTGCGTGTGCGTGCGTGCGTGTGTGTGTGTCCTCCAGTGTCTGGCTTCTCTCCAATGGTTTCAGGTTCGGCAGCGTTTCTTTCTTTGAGGGGGTCTGAAAGGTGGAGAGAGGAAACACTCTTTCTCCTCTTCCTCCTCCTCCTCCTCCTCCTTCTCCTCCTCCAGGTGGAGGTGGTCAGGTGGTGTGGTGCTTGGTTGGACGGTGTTCTCCTGGACGTCCTGAATGTCTCCTCCTCACACGTCTGAATCTAATATTAAAGCCAGACTGAACTCTGCTCGGTTTCCGTGTCCTGCTGGACTCTCAGAGGGACCGTGTTCAGAACCCGCCTACATCGAGGCGTCTTTCCTGATTTGAAGACCAACATGTCTGGGCGAAAGAGGACATACGGTTACAGAGTATCACAGCAGGGTCTTCTCTGTGTTCCATAGCAGCTTTCTGCTGCCATGCAGTGACATCTAGTGGTCACACATGGTATGTTTTGACCAAGTTTCTTCGGGATGAAACTTTCTTGACCAGCTGAACAATCCTGTAGCCACTTCCTGCCAAACTTGATCAGCATGTGAATTAGATGAGAAGGAGGAGTCCTGGACCAGGAGAATAGAATGATCTTTATTGTCATTGAATACAACGAACAGCACATTGTAAAGCAACGAAATTAGATGTGGCTCTCCATAAACAACATAAGAATAATTCAGTAGATAAAATATAATAAAAATGTTATTTGAATAAAAAGTAGGTTAGCAGCGACATATTGCAGTTTTGCTCCGGTTAGTCACAGTTATGTGAGGTAGTTAGGTTGGCTTACACCACAGGTTGGCTGGGAACCACTTGTTCACTTTCTCGTAGGGGAGGAGCAGTTTAAAGCTGTTGATTGGGCGCTGCGCATGTCTGTCAGTCTGGGGCGGTTGGAACCCAGAGCCAATCGTGTCAGTTCTAGCCGCTGACAGCAAAACCAGGAAGAAGAAGAAGCACTGCTGTGTTTACGTCTTTTGCAATGGCGCCGGACGATTATTGCCGTTTGTGTAAAGTAAATGTGAGGGAAGTGGACCCTGCATTTATGCACACTCAACAGATATGTTTGTGTGTGTGTGTGTGTGTGTGTGTGTGTGTGTGTGTGTGTGTGTGTGGGTTGTGTGTGTTGTGTGGTGTGTGTGTGTGTTCTTATTTATCCTTGTCGGGGCCAAATGTCCTCACATGATAGCAAAACGTGGAACGACGTGCCTTGTGGGGACCTTTTTCCGGTCCTAAGTAGGAGAAACAGTGTTTTCTTGACCATGTTGTTGTTACTGAAAAAAGTAAAAGTGCAAAAACATTTCTTTAGGGTTAGGCTTTGTTGTGGTGTGGGTTAGGGTTAGGGTTAGGGTTAGGGTTAGGGGCTAGACATGAATGGGAGTCAATGGACGGTCCCCACAAGGATAGAAATACAAGACTGAGTGTGTGTGTGTGTGTGTGTGTGTGTATGTGTGTGCGCACAGTCGCTTAGTGCCCGTCATTGTCTAACTTTACCCCCCCCCCCGTCCTGTGATTGGGTCCCGGACTTAGGGACAAATTCTCCCCTTGGTCGCCAGATTGCCCTGCAAATCGAAATGAAATGAGGGCGCAGGCAGGATGGGAATTCCTAGGCCATGAGGTAGTATTAATCACCCGAGTATTGCACAGGTTGAAGAGCATATTTTGGGAGGTTCACAGTCATTTGTGCTTATTTACGGTGGTAATGGCTCTTGGGAAAAAACTGTCTCTGAGCCTGTTAGTTCTTGTTTTGTGGGACCTGTAGCGTCTGCCGGAGGGCAGCAGGTCAAAAAGGCAGTGGCCAGGGTGGGAAGAGTCCTTGATAATGTCATTAGCTCTGCTGAGGTAGCAAGAGCAGGCACTGTCCTCCAGACTGGGCAGAGAGCAGCCCATGATTTTCTGGGCTGTATTGACTCTCTGCAGGGTTCTTCTGTCTGCTGCCGTGCAGCCAGCATGCCACACCGTGATGCAGTATGCCAGGATGCTCTCCACAGTGGCTCTGTAGAAGGACACCAGCAGCTTTTGTTCCAGATTGTTTTTCCTGAGCGCTCTCAGGAGATGGAGTCGCTGCTGGGCCTTCCCCACCACTGCTCTGGTGTTGGCAGACCAGGAGAGGTCATCGGAGACGTGCACCCAGGAATTTGAAGGAGTGGACTCTCTCTACACGATCCCCTGATGATGAGTGGTGCTGGGTCTGTGCTTTTCTTCCTGAAGACTTCCTTGGTTTTTGTGGTGTTCAGTATGAGGTTGTTCTCTGAACACCACACTGTCAGTTTCTCCACCTCCTCTCTGTATGCCGCCTCATCCCCCCCAGAGATAAGGTCAACCATAGTAGTGTCATCGGCGTACTTGACAATTGTGTTGGAGAGGTGGGTCGGTGAGCAGTCAGAGGTGTAGAGGGTGAAAAGCAGAGGACTCAGAACACATCCTGAGGGGAGTCAGTGTCAGTGTTAGGTGGAAGAAACGTGGTGGCCGAGTTTAACAGACTGCGGGCATTTGAGAGAAAGTCCATAATCCAGTGGCAGATGGAGGAGAGCCCTAGGTGAGAGAGTTTCTCCACTGGATCTCCAGGATAATGGTATTAAAAGCCGAGCTGAAGTCTAGGAAGAGCATCCTGACGTAGCGCCCCCTATGCTCCAGTGGCTCACGCGTGTGAAGTGCAGTGTTTATGGTGTCATCAGTGGAGCGGTTTGCCCTGTAGGGAACTGATGAGGGTCCAGTGTGGGAGATACGGAGTCCTTGATGTGCTGGGACACCAACCTCTCAAAGCACTTCATGATTACAGGTAAGTGCAACAGGCCTGTAGTCGCTGAGGCTGTCCACCGCTGACTTCTTGGGGATGGGGATGATGATGGAGGTTTTGAGGCAGGATGGAATGGTGGCCTGTGACAGGGACTGGTTAAAGAGTGTGGTGAAACCCCTGTCAGCTGGTCAGCACAGTCCCTGAGTACCTTCCCTGGAACTCCATCTGGACCAACCGCCTTTCTGGGGTTTACAGTTCTCAGCGCACGTCTCACTTCCTGTCCTGAGTGTCAGTGTGCTGTCGCTGGGTGCTGGGGGTGTGATGTGACTGCTGGGGGCCTACCAGCTTCAAAGCGGGCAAAAAAGTGGTTTAGATCCTCTGCCAGTGAGGCATCTGCACCAGCAGTCCCCAAGTTGTAGCCTCTGTATTTTGTTAAATGCTATATTCCCTGCCACATCCTCCTCGAGTCATTGCCAGCGAAGTGATCCTCAATCTTCCTCTATAGGCTGTCTTGGCAGCTTTAATGCCTCTCTTCAGGTCAGCCCTGGCCGTGCTGTAAAGGGCCTTATCTCCTGACCTGAAGGCGGTGTCACGATGCTTGAGGAGAGTTCGGACTTCACTGGTCATCCATGGTTTTTGGTTTGGAAAAACCCTGACTTTTTTGTTGACTGTGACGAAGTCCATGCAGTTTTTAATGTAGGAGAGTACAGTGTCAGCGTACTCCTGGAGGTCGTGATGTTCAAATACCTCCCAGCATATCCAGTGAAAGCAGTCCTGCAGCTCAGAGAGCTCCCTCAGCCCATGTTTGTATTGTCCTTGTCACCGGCTTTGTTTTCCTCTGGAGGAGGGTGTATGAGGGGGTGAGGGACAGACAGAGATGGTCAGATCCAGCCAGGTGGGGGAGGGGGGTAGCCCTGTATGCATGTTTGATGTTACTGTAAACATGATCCAGTGTTTTCTCCCTCTTGTTGCACAGTCCACGTACTGAATGAAATTAGGGAGTACAGTCTTTAGGCACGCCTGGTTGAAGTCACCGGCAACAATAAAGGCTCCGTCAGGGGGGGAAGCTGGGCAAGACGGAGCTTGAGGCAGGTTTTCCCGGAGTCTGTTTGTTCAGGTGTCAGTGGGCTGTGTGGAGGTAACGGTCTGGTTCATCGCACTGCAGGCCTGGCAGAGGCTCTGCACTGACTGCACGGCCAGACAGGATGGGTCAGCCGGCGATATGGTGGTGTGACACGCCGGCATGAACAAAGCTGTAGGGAGCTGCACAGAGCTGCAGGGAGCTGTACAGAGCTGCACAGAGCTGCAGGGAGCTGCACAGAGCTGCAGGGAGCTGCACAGAGCTGCACAGAGCTGCAGGGAGCTGCACAGAGCTGCAGGGAGCTGCACAGAGCTGCACAGAGCTGCAGGGAGCTGCACAGAGCTGCAGGGAGCTGCACAGAGCTGCACAGAGCTGCACAGAGCTGCACAGAGCTGCAGGGAGCTGGTATTAACACACCCATTCTCCCAGTCCATCCAGGTTATAACTCAGTTGACTGCCTCCCTGTTCCAGGTATGGAGTCCTCTCAGGTATGGAGTCCTCTCAGGCCTCAGCCTTCTAAAGTCTTCTTTTCAGCAGATATCCTTCTGATGAAGCGGTCCGCTGACAGCGTGCCTCGCCGTCGGCCATGTTTGGTCCCCCATCAGACGGAGCGGAGACGTGAGGCCGGGCCGCTCCGCCCCCTGCAGTGCCAGAGACTTTAACGGAGGTTCCAGAGTGCAGCACCACCCTCTCCCCTCTCCCCAGATCAGGGTGGACGACCCTGCAGAGTGAAGTCCGACCAGGGATAACACCCCCGTCCCCGGAGCCCGCCGGGGCCGGCGCTGTCTCTCTTCGCCGTCTGCAGGGTCCAGTGGAGCAGCAGTCCAGTGCTCCATTCATGCTTTGACTTGACCGCATATTACAGCTGATTACAGCCAGCCTGAAGCAATTTAACACACTGATCCAGCTCAACTCCAGCCAGCAGCGCACACACACACACACACAAATGGGAGCATCATCAGGCGCCTGAAGTTCCTCCGCCTGTAGCTGAAGGTCATCTGGCAAGTTTTAGATTTATGACTGTTTACACATATAGATATTCAAGAAGAAATGTGTCTTTTTGTCTTCCAGATGGACGATTTTCAGGATGATCTGCTCTCTTTTGTCTTTAAATTCATACATTCATAAGTTGCCTACACGCCAAGCTGAGTTTATCCTTTAAGAATTATTGAAATTTTGGTGGTATAAAAATGCAGTAGACAAAATTAAAAAAACAAAAAGCTGTTACAGAAGGCCTATTTTAAGGTCATTCCTATATCATGAACGCATTAATAATATATGGAATGTTGTAGCAGTTGTAGCTGTTGTAGCAGTTTTCATAATAAATATCCTGTTTCTTAAATAGCTTTCATAATTAATGTTATTTTGGTGGTCTAATGTTGAAGTAGACAAAAGTAGATGAAATGGGAATGTTTGCCAAAAAGCTTGTAGACGAACTGGGAGTAGACGGAATGAGAATTTCAGAGCAGACGAAGGCCCCGTCCACACGAAGACGAATCCAGAGCAAAACTCAAAAATATTTGACCAATTCACCCTGTCATCCACACGAATTTAGAACTCCGTGGATCTGAAACCGAACATTATTGAAACCAGGTCCCAGGGTGAACAGATCCAAAAAACTGTTGAATCCATGGCTCTGTATTTACTCCTCTTTTGGACTGTTTCCTGATACGCTGGCGTCGCGCTACGTCGTAACAAATGCACAGAACACTGTAAACAACAATAACAACGGCGCTGTGCAGTGCAGCAGACGTCCTGCTGAAGACTGAAGCCTTTTGCTGCTTTTACAGCAAAATGTTGCACTCCTTCAGCACCACCGGCTACAACAAATCAACATGGAGAGAATTTTTTTTGTAAATATACGCGTACATGGCAAACATTATGCCAGGGGGACACAATAATCGATCAGTTTCTTTCAACACTTCAAATTCTCACAGATACTGATAGTTTTTACAGCCTTTTTGTTTTCAGAGTCTTTTAACATTTTTATAAGACAAACAACATTTTGAAGTGGGGAAATGATGGCTTCTGCCTGCTGTTTTTGCATTTATGATTAAAGAATTTTGATTTTCGGATTAGTAAATTGATGATAAAAAAGCCGTCCTTCTTTACCTGTTTTCTGAAGAAACAAAAAAAACACATTTTCCCACCTCAAAGTAAAGTCCTTGTCTACATTATTAATTACAAAGCGACAGAAATCCTTCCAGAAGATCTTGGAGTCCTCACGTCCAAAAGAGGTGTTGAGTTGTTTCAGGGTGATTTCCACAGAAAGAACAGTTCACATCAACGTCCCTTTTATATTTTGTCATGAAGCGGTCAGCAGGATGCTTCAGGTAATGTTGGATCGACCACGAAAAAGATCACCGGCGGTTGTCAATGAAGCACCACCTAGCGGCCTGGCATGTTATTGCATCATTTCGGCCATTTTGAAAACAGTCATGTGGACGGTCATAAACATTGAATCACTCCATCTTTACGGGCAAACGTTTTTGGAACTATGAGCGTTTAGGCTTTGTGTGGATGAGGCCAAAATGGGCATAAACTGCTAGTCTGCCACCTTTTTCTGGCAGATCTCTCAGCTCAGGTCTCAGTGTTGTGTTGTCTGTTACTCTTGGAGAAATGTGCTTTAAAAAATAAAGTATGCTTTATTTTGAATTGTGGTGGTTTGTTGGACTTGATTGAAACCATACTGTGCCTATTTTGGCCCACAAACCTGGTGTTTAACACCCTGGTGCATTTACGTATTGATCATGCACGTTTTAAAAAGGGGGAGGAAAAAGGAAAAAAGGCAAAAAGACATATAAAGGTGGTTTCAGATGCTTAATTAATCAAATAGTGATTTTGGCAAAACAAATCCAAAAACCAATAGAACTTAAAGAAGAAACTGTACATACAGAGTTATTAATGGAGGAAACAATCTCATCTTGATGCATTTGGCTCCAGTGATATCGTCAGTCTTTCATTATACTAGAGTTGTGTTGCCAGCACAGAGTAATTTCTACCAAACCTCCAATTATTCAGTCAAGAAAGTATCAGAAACGTCAATCAGTGTAGAAAATCCTCTTCAGCTGAAAGGAGATGATGATGAAGGAGAAGTTCTCACCTCCGTCCACTTCCATGCACTGCTGCTTCTCTGGCCCCCTGTTAAGTCGCAATTTGTAATAACGGTGCATTTTGTAATAAATATCCAAAATGTAATATTCCTGTCATTTCATTTTGTAATAAAGCGCATTTTGTAATAAACTGCCCCAACACATTTGTGTAATAAATGTTGCTGCATTATGTAATAAGTTATTACATTTTGAGAAGATTATTACAAAATGCACTTGCAACTTTTTATTTTCTGCAAAATGTAATAACATGAAGCATTATGTAATAATACCTCTTTTTATTGTTCATCAAACAATGAACTTAGACAAGAGTGACTTGGAAGGTTACAGGAAGCTTGAGGCAGCCATAGCACTGCTTCTGAACTGTGTTGTTGGGACAGTGATGTGGAAAAAAATTGCATCTCAGTAGCAATTCTACAATATAGAACATTCCCCTCTCAGTTTAGGATTATGACCATATATGGAAATGCAGGTTCGACAGCAGCCCTCACCTCACCTCACCTCCTCACACTCGATCCAGAGTTCAGCGTGCGACCACAGCGATAGTTCAGAATCTGTTCAACGTTCCGTGTCTCAAAAGCTTGTGTTCCTAGTGATGGAAAACAACAACCACAGCGAGAACATCATGTCCCGGGTTCAGTCCCTGCACGAGGCGCTGTTTTACTACGAGGATGAGGGCTGAAGGCAACAAACACTGGGAGGTGCAGTGGAGCATGCTGAAGGAGAGGGCTGCTGAGAAGCAGGAAGCTCTGGTGAAGAAACACCAGCAGCAGGTCACCCACTCCAGACTGAACTGAGGACTGAGAAAGAGGCTCTGCAGGTCCAGAAGACAGAGCTGGAGGAGAAAGACCACCTGCTCAAAGAAGCCCTCACAGCGAAAGACCTGGGCAGAAGAAATACCAGCAGCTGAAAGCCCTCGGTGAGAGGATGAGGGCCGACAGCACCAGACACTGGAACCTGCTGAAGGAGGGCTGCTGAAAAGAGAAAGTTGTGACTGAACAGACGGGGAGCAGGTGGCCCAGCCGAGAGCAGAGATGGCTTCTCTTAAAGAGCAGCACAGGCCGGAGACTTTGGCTCTGTCTGAAGCCAACCTGGACAATAAGGCCCAACTCATCAAGGTAGAGACCCAGTCTCATTCATTTGACTGGTTTTTTTACATTCCACTCACCCTCAGCCCTTTTGTGTCGTTTGCAGATGAACTGGTTTGGAACGACGGTTTAGAAAGTTCCTCACTGAACATTTCACTATTTTCATTCCAGCTTACAAAGACAAACGGTGACTTGAGGCGCAGACACAAAGCCCAGGAGGCTGGTCTGGAGGAGGTTTGGCTGAAGGACAGCTACAACAAGAAGAGGAGCTGCTCCAACGAGCCAGAGAGGCAGAGCAGAGGAACCAGGACGTCAAGAGAGAGACGCTGGTCTGTGGCGCTATAACGACTCTGGTCCAGCTGGTTTCTCTCCAGCAGGACGGTTGGGACCTGAGAACTGTTCTACAATCAGAACCAAACAGCGTCTGAGTTCAATACAAACACTCCAAACATGATGTGACAGACGGCTTTATAGCAGCCAAACGAAGCAGGAAGGGCCAGAAATCAAGAGACAGTCAACACTGGTCTACAGCCTGGATTCATTACCAGGCTTTGTCTTTTAACTCGTGTTTTCTCAGAGTGGTTTTGAAGGTTCTCACTCAACATGAACGACACGGAAAGGAAAAGTCAAGTAGAAGAGGATTTACGAGGAGCAGACACATCTGCTCCTACATCTCACAGCTCCAGCCCTGCTGCGTGTCCTTCAGGAGGAGTCTGACGCCAGAAAGGTTCAAGAAGTTAACGGCATGTCTTCCTCATGTCAGATGATCTGCAGGCCTGAGGGATCGTCTCTGACAGAAGACTGCTGCGTTTCTCTGGAGACTGAATCAAAACCCTGCTGGCTGGAAGACTTGGAGCCATGAAGCTGTAAAACACTGTCCGTGTTATTAAACCGGTGTTTGGTTGAATTGTGGTCCCACCATGACGACACACTGAGGGATGAAGACTTCTCACAGCTCCAGCAGTAAAACGCTGCAGCTCAGCCGGACTGAGAGGAGAGAAGCTTCACCGTCACACCTCAGGCCGGAGACAACCTTCTGTCTTCACGGGTTCATAAATGGATTCACTCAACAAAACAGAGGATTTTTGTGTTTGACCTCAGAGTTTACTGTCCGTGTTTCTGAAGTCTGCAGTGACAGAAAATACTGTGACCCACTCATTTATTTAAAGCAACACTGAGGAACTTTCAGTTTTCGTTGATTTTGGCGGCGCCAGTGGACAAAGCGGTAGTGTTTTGCCTACTACAGTTCCCATGAGGCCTAGCGCGTGGCGTGGTAACATGCTGCTCCCGGTGGCGTGCTGTCGGACTGAACTCGCCGACATTTGTTTCCAGTGGCTGTGTGAAGGATGGATAGCGATGAGGTCAGGAATCTAATGGCGGCTAAACAATGTTCTATCATGATGTGACGCACCGTAAAGCAGTCCACACATGTGGAGTGTTTCAGTGAGCAGGGTTCCTACCACCCTCCTCACAGCTGCTCAGTCCAGTGAAAGCAATACTGACGCCCTCAGCCGTGACGGAGGGTCATTCAACTAGCTGTAAGTCGATGTATCATCACAAAAGATAGTAAAATGTTTTATTAAGGTTGAAAAGTTCCTTAGTGTCGCTTTAAAGTTACTCAAAAAAATGATTAATTGGATGAACACAATTAAAATGTGTAGGATTTCTATCCAAAAATATATGTGGCAGCAACTCAAATCCAAATACATATACACATGACAATACATTGAGATTGTTCAACTTATTTTGTTCCTTTAGATCCAAACAAAACTGAATTATTCTGTGTAAACCAAAATAATTGAGTAGTTCAATCCATTTTTGTTAAACAAGTCAAATAATTGGCTGCCCACTTGTAAGTACTTAAAATTGTTTTGTTTTTAATTCAACCTTGATATTATGATTATTCAGAAATATAATACTGTCATGGCCCATGTGGGCTGATGCTGCACAGGGAGTCTCAGGCCTTTTCTACAACCAGAGGCACTGGAGCTTTTCTGTTAAGAAGTAATGTTGGAGTAGTAGCAGGAGCAGATTAAATGCTCAACATTCCAGGTACGAAAGAAAAGTAACTGAAGTATTTAAATTAACTGAACAACAAGAACACAACATGAGCAACTACCAGTAACACTATTAACATCAGATCATCGAAATAAACCACAAAAACAATGTTTAAATCTTGAATATTTCATCCCAAACTCCCATGATGCATTGCGGCACTACCATCATCAAGGCCTCCACGACAAAGCCCCTGTTCAAACACATTTATTTTGAGTTGAAGAGTGGTACGGGGCGATGGGGGGCATAAATTACAATTAGGTCACATTTGGGAAGCAGATTTAGGTTTTGTTGCTTTAATTAGGAAAACAAAATGTTAATGTGTCAACTCCAAGAGGGGCTTGAATCAGCTTCCGTAACACCTTAGGCTCCATCAGTGTTTTAACTGAAGTTTCAGAATAAAAGCACTGTGAAGGTGAAAGTGTGAAACCTTGGTGTAGTGACGGGTTCTGACTTGTTGGCGTTGTGGCGGTCACGAGGACATCCTGGATTCTAAGCTGGACCAAACCTTTCCCAGTGCTGCCTCCATCTTCTCCACTGTGTGACAGATGCGTCAGAGCTGTGGGTGTGAGGTTGATTCCTGACCTGGAATGCCAGGACCTGGAGTCGCTCCACACCCCATCGCCCTGAACAGATCTCAGAGACTAAAAAACCCCGGATGAAATATCACTCATGTCTTGATTCCGCTGTATTCTGATGAAGGACAACAGCAGCTTGAAACCAGCAGTCTGAAGAGAAAGAGTCGTCTGAGCTGTTGATACAGTGACTGATGTCCAGTGATTCTGAGAATATCTCCCCGATCCTCTCACAGCCGTTCCCTCCACTGGTCCCAGATCAGGCGGCAGTGACGGTCGTCTAAATAAGGCGGTCAGCAGGTCCTCCTTCCTGCCCTCTCCGGGGGGTCGGGGGTCTGCAGGATACTGTTCACGACTAAACTGAGAGAGACAGTCTCTCAGGAGAGCTCTGTGATTTCCTCCTGGCTGAACTCGGAACAGCCCCCTCCAGGGCCTCCAGATGAGAGATCCTGAAGGAGCGCTGCTTCACCCTGCGGCTCCACCCGCCTGACCCCCTGCCCTGGACTGAACCAGGACCATGATCCCCCTCTGCTCCACTCCTGCTCAGCATGGTGATAGCAATCTGAGAAAACTGGAACACCGTTATTCAGAAAATACTTTTTTTTTTTTCCAATTTCCATATCAGACAACATCTGAACAACAGAATAATTAGCAGCAGAGGAGGAGAGTCTCTGCTTCCAGCAGAAAAGGAAACAGCTTGACTGTGTGTTAACAGAGTGGAAAATAATCTGACCTGCTGAAAGTGTTCCCAGCCTGTGGTTCTCAGGGCGCCGCCGGACGGCCTCGAGGAACGGTCATCCACCCCGATCGGGTCTCTGATTCACCACAACATGAATTCAGTTCCATTCAGCTTGATTTCTATCGCTCACAATGTAACGGTCATCTCAGAGCACAGAGGAAAACTCACCTGGTAGAGACAGTGGAACCAGCTGGACCAGACCCAGAGGAGACTTTCTGCAGAACCAGACTCTTAGACTCTTAGAGGTGGAGGCGTTCTGCTGTTCTGGTTTGAGATTGAAGGACAGAAAGAGAGAAGCTTGTGAGAGCACCTGGATGGCAGTGAGTGCAGAGCCACATGCTCCCCGCTCGGCTGGCCTCCCTCCGCCTGTTTCAAAGGCTCTGAGTCTGCGGCTTTCCCCCGGAGATCACACTCAGACTCCACAAATCTCACCCCTCTGCCGACGAGTCCCGCCGCCACCGCTGCAGGTCGGAACCTGACGGCAGACTCTCCCTCCCTGCCTCTGATCCCGCCAGCAGCTTCAGACAAACCATTTAAGAGATACATGCGAGGTCTTTAAACACGCGGCGGCGGGTGACAGGGGAGGCTTCCTCTGGAGGCCAACAAGCAGCCTCCGAGGGGTCAAGAGGTCAGGAGGAGGATGCAGCTGGAGGGTCGGAGAAGTTAGCATCAACAGCGGCACAGCGCTGTAACAAGCTCTCTTCACTTTCACCTTTCCATTTAGAAAGTCAAGCAAGTCCTGAAAGAGTCTCTCCTGACCCCTGACCCTGACCTCTGACCTCGGTCTTCAGGCTGAAGCAGTGAAGGTTACGTGAAGTGAGAAGCTGCTGCTTGTGGTCAAACACAACCTTCAAAAGCCCAGTGGCTGGGTCGTCCACACACACACACACACACACACACACACACACAATGTCCACAACACACACACACACACAACACAGGTTTTGTATTTCTAGCCTTGTGAGGACACTCATTGACATAATGCATTTACTAGCCTCTTACCCTAACCCTAACCCTGACCCTAACCCAGACCACCACACAGCCGAACCCTAAAGAAATGTTTTGACCTTTGACTGTTTTCAGTAACAACAACATGGTCAAGAAAACACTGTTTCCCCTCATTAGGACTGGAAAAAGGTCCACAAGGCACATCGTGCAGGTTTTCCTATCCTTGTGGGGACATTTGGTCCCCACAAGGATAGAAAAACGCACACGCGCGCACACGCGCGCACACGCGCGCACACGCGCGCACACACACACACACACACACACACACACACACACACACACACACACACACACACTCTTCTGCAGGAAGCCAATCATGACGGTGACAACATTAAAAAAGGATGTTATCTGAGTGTTATTGGCATTTCTGAGAGGAGAAGCGAGCTCAGAGTGAGATCTGATCGATCAGATGGAGACTGTCGAACCAGATATAAAGCAAAATCAATCATGAGAAAGAGAAGAGGCCCGATAATGGATCCTTGAGGCACACCGTCTTTAATCTTTGATCTGTGAGAGTCCAGACGTGCTGCTGGTTATTACAACAGCCTGAAAACTGGATTTATGAAGTTTGAATGAGAAAATGTCTTTGATGGATCCAGAAAACAACGACTGCAAACACACGTTTATCCAGACGAGTGGAGGTGTGAATTCTGGGATGTGAAAGATGTTAAAGCCATGCTGCCGTTTGTTCTGTTTCGGTTGTTCGTAGAGCAGAAGGGCAAAAGCTCGCTTGATCTTGATTTTCAGTATGAGTACAGACCGTGAAAGCGGGGCCTCACGATCCTTCTGACTTTTTGGGTTTTAAGCAGGAGGTGTCAGAAAAGTTCCCACAGGGACAACTGGCTTGTGGCGGCCAGCGTTCATAGCGATGTCGCTTTTTGATCCTTCGATGTCGGCTCTTCCTATCATTGTGAAGCAGAATTCACCAAGTGTTGGATTGTTCACCCACTAATAGGGAACGTGAGCTGGTTAGACCGTCGTGAGACAGGTTAGTTTACCCTGCTGATGTGTTGCTGCAATAGCAATCCCCAGCTGACCTCAGCAAACCAGAACAATGGGTGGGTAACTAGTGAGAACACAAGGGTCAACATCTTCAAAAAGAGGAACTGTGGCTGTTTTTAGAGACAAGGAGCTCCACGATGTTCCCAACCGAGCTAACTGTGGCTAAGTTAGCGAAAACTGCCAGCTGACCCCCCTGAAGATGGTAGACGAGCTGACTTTATGATAACACTGGCGATGGATGAAGAAATATAGTCGAAATCAGCGATTTTGCAGAGATGATGTCCCGCGCTGAAGCTCCCTTGCCGTGGCCCCCGCTAAATCGGTTGGATCTAAATAACTTCTGGAGGACTCCGAGCTGCACCATGTTTGTCAGAGTGAGTATACGAGCATGACACCTAGAAATAAGGTCCAGGTGTCAAAAACCAGAGTTGTCCTTTAAAGGCGAGCCAGAACGAAGAAGGATTCAAGGAAACATGCCTCACATCTGCGGTGTGGTAGGACATTGAATTACACAAACATTAAAGGGCCCCAACAACGTTAAAAGAACTTGAGCTCACAGAAGAAAAGAATAAGAGACAATAGAGATAAAACACATTTAAAGGATCCTTTCTTTTTTGTGTGCAGTTATTTTTCATACATTTCATACATGTCCAGGATGCGTTATGTTTTCTAAAAATGCCTTCTGTAAAGTCATTTACAGAACCCTAGTTCTGTCCACAACCTTTTTTGTGTACTGTTTGCATTGTAATGACCGTGGGGTCGCCATGACGCTTTGCATTTCGCAAGGCATGCTGGGACGGACTGTTCTGGGGCCTCACCTGTAAAGCTTGCGGCGCACAAAACGATCCCCAAACTTTGCGCAGCGGCTCCTCTGCGCCAAAGCAGGTTCCTATACAAATTTTGCGAAGGGAAAAAATGCACGTGACTTTGCGGTCCTCACCGCCAACAAAACAGCTGCTGTACAGGACCGCACAACTCAGAGAAACTACGTGGAGACGAAAAAGCAGAAGGAAACGGAATTGAAAGTCCTTTATTTGTCCCGCATGGGGAAACTGCAGGGCTGCAGCAGCAAGAAACGTAGAAAGAAACGTAGAAAAATACAAAGCCCAACCATAGAAGGAGAAGTTCAATATAATTTGTATGTAAAATTTGTAATTGCATAACAGGAATATACTGACCGACACAACAAATTATTCAAGTTAAATTAAATATAATGGAAATACAAATCGAAGACACAGATAATTAATAATAGATAGAAGCCGACAGATATAAATCAAACATAATTTACACCAAGATCCAAGACAGATATGATGAAATAAATAACAGACAGAGGTTCGATATAATTTAAATATACATTTAAGACAGACAGTGAGGGTGATGAGCACATGAGGGGAGACACTTTGAGGAAGTCATGTTCAGAGGCTTTGGAATGTTTCCATCCTGAACCCTCACCTTTCTACATCTTCTAAAATAAACAAAATAATAGTTCAAAGGGAGCAATCAGACACATCACGGAATAAAATACCTACAATGTCTTTGTCTCTGCACTTACAAATACCGACTGTCACTTGTAATGACGTAATTCTTCTCATGATACACACTTCAAATTGTTCTCAATTAAATGGCAAACTGACAGAAAAAATGCTTGCTATTTTGCCATGGCCATATCTGACGTCGGAACCCCGAAGCCTCTATGTGCTCCAGCGCATTAAAACCGTGTTGACTCAAGAGGCAATTTTGATAATGCATGGATGCACAACTGTGCAACCAATTTCCACTACATTTTATGTTATGTTTTTTTTTTTTTTAAAGGGCAACTCCGGTTTTTGGCACCTTGACCTTATTTATAGGTGTGTGCATGCTCATATACTCACTCAGACAAACATCGTGCAGCTCGGAGTCCTTCAGAACTTATTTAGATCCAAACGATGTAGCGCACTAGCGGGGGCCACAGCAATGGAGTGTTAGCGCTGGACATAATCTCTGCAAAGTCGCTCATTTCGGCTGTATTTTTCCTCCATCGGCGCTGGGTTGCCTTTCGGTCGGAGGGGGGCCTCCGGCGGTGTCCCGCGGCCTGGTTTGGAGCGCGCATCCGCCGGGCGGCGGAGATCTGGATTCTCCCGGCAAGGAGAGAGCTCCGGGCCGTCGCGGCGGGCCGTCGTGCATCCCGCGTCCGGCGTGGAGCGCGCATCCGCCGGGGAGCAGAGATACCTTCCTCCCAGCGAGGAGAGAGCTCCAGAGCGCGCATCTGCCGGGGAGCGGAGATACGCTTCCTCCCGGCGAGGAGAGACATCCAGCGGCCCAGCGGCCGCGTGTGAGCCGTGCGTCTTCGCCGGTGTCCGGAGCCTCCGTGGAGCAGCTGAGGGCCGTTTTCCAACTCGGCCCCTGGAAGTCAGACGGCGGGGTACCGTGACAGCCGAGGCCGACTCAAAGTGCCTCTCTGCTGGGGAGAGGAGCGCCGCAACGTTCCCATCCGAGCTAATTGTGGCTAAGTTAGCGAAAACTGTCAGCTCTTCAGCTGACCCACCTGAAGACGGTAGATGAGCTGACTTTATGATAACACTGGCGATGGATGAAGAAATACAGCCGAAATGAGCGACTTTGCAGAGATTATGTCCCGCGCTAACGCTCCATTGCTGTGGCACCCCCGCTAGTGCGGCTACATCGTTTGGATCTAAATAAGTTCTGAAGCACTCCGAGCTGCACGATGTTTGTCTGAGTGAGTATATGAGCATGCACACACCTATAAATAAGGTCCAGGTGTCAAAAAACCGGAGTTGCCCTTTAAGGTGTTTCTGCAGTGTTGAGACACTATGAATTATGACAACTCACCTTCAAGTCAGACCACTTTTTTTCACTTCAGCAGTAGTGGCCCGATGGCACTGACCACGTTGTGGTCATCTGCTCCCACTCCACGTGTCTCTGTTTGTCCCTCCACTGCTGTGTCCTCCAGAGAGGACAGCAGACCGGCTCTCCACCTCACCAATAAGGGGCCGCAGCATCACCTCAAACCTCCACAGCGGCAGATCCACCTGCATGCGGCGCGTCTCACCTGCCGGCCGACACTTGTCTTCTGCAGCGAGACGCTGATCGCCTTGAAAAGGAAAAGCTGCGTTACTCTGCTGAATGTGCGATTAAATTGTAATGCCATGATTATGCACACTTTTGCTCGTTTGGCTGATCATAAAGTATTTTTCTATCGTTTTTGTTCGTTTCTTTATGTTTGGAATAAGATTTAAAATGTTGCTTTTATTTGAATGCTGCAATCACAACCCGCCCGAATGTCATTAAAATCTTAATTTTTGACACGTCATCCGCCTGATCCACTGTTATCTGCAGGCTCCGCGCTGCGCCGCACCGTCTAATATACCCAAATTTCATTCATGAGTTCATCTGCATACCCATATATGGTGCCAAGGGGTGGAGTTGGTGGGGATTGTGGGTGGGATCGACCACCGTCACGTTCTCCGCAGGATTTGAAACTGTGACTTGGAAATTGCGAACAGCTGTGCGGCAGACTTTTTTTTGGCTCCTAAATTTTTTTTGCAGACAGAAGTTTGCGTTGCGTTCCCACGCACCATTATTGTCAGATTTTCCCACAGAGTTTCATAGGTGAGGCCCCTGGACTTTGGGGGTGTTTTAGGGAGCTGATCCATGTTTATGTGAGCAGCTGGATCACTTCCTCCTGCTGATCCAACAGTTCATAGAACTGACTTTCCAGGAATTGACATCCAGCCATCCATCCATCTTACAGATTTGTGTGTCAGATTATTTTAAATCTCTTCATCTGATTAGTTAAACTGAGTTTTTGACATTCTTCCACCAGAGGGCGCTGCTCTGAATTAACAAGGAAGTCAGCTGTACCTACAAGGTGCCAGCAGCTGCTCACTGACCATGAGAGACAGAGTCATTCACCATGACACTCTTCTAGAACTCCTGCTGTTTAAGTTGAGTTGTATCACTGAGTCTGGATCTAATCCTGATTTGTCCTCCTCGTCTCTGCAGTGGACGGAGGTCACCATGAGAGTTGGCACCCAGAGTCCTGTCCCTGTGCTGCAGGCCTGTGGACGGAGGGTGAGGAGAACTCTTTCAGGCCAGTGGATGGAGCGTGGAGATGCCCACCACCTCCTGATGGATGTGTCCATCGCCCAAGAAGAGGAGCTTTCGGGGCCGCTGACCCCCCTCCAGCTTCATACGTCCTTCTCGGTTGTTGTACGGATGTCTCGTTGGGATTCACGACGTTATTTGACATCCAGAAGACGTCCTGGAAGGAGCCAGAACAAACGGGTCCTGGGTGGTCCTCGGTCGCTGCTCTTTCAGGACGCTCTCTCACTGGTCTCCTCTCATACTTCATCTTGGGTCTGTGTGCAGCCTGCAGGGTCGGCTGCTACCGAGCAGGGGGGTCTGGAGGAGGGCCGGGCGGGCCCCCAAACAGCAGGACCCTGGAGGAGGACGCCGCAGTCTGCCAGTGCTCCCCGGGTTTCGCCAGTCTGCTGGGCGACCCCGAACACCTGGACTGCACCAGTAAGGACTGCTGAAGAAATGCTTGTGGCGCCTCCCTCTGGTCACAGTGTGAAACGACACAGCAGCCAGAAATCCAAAAACCCATAATAATTGTGATGATGATGACGATCACTGTGCCGCTGCTGGTCTCGTCTGTCTCCGTCTCAGAGTCCCCCTCCGCCCCCGTCAACCTCACCGGCCAGCGCCTCAACGCCTCGGCGCTCCTGCTGACCGGTGGCCCCCTCAGGACCCGGGGGGGCACTCGGACCTGACGTACCGGGTGACGTGCGAGGAGGAGGTCGGCGGCAGGTGGAGGTCGTGCGGGGTCGGGGTGGTCTTCCGCCCGGGAAACACGTCCGTCGTCGTCCAGGGACTGGAGCCGACTTTCTGACCTGGAATGACCCCAAGAACGACCTCAGCCGTCACAGCGACCCTCCTCAGACTGAGAATAAGAGTCTGTAAACAGAGACGGTATGAAGCCATTAAATAAAACACACTCCACATGTTCAAAGGCAAAAACACACTGGTGGTTCTCGTCTGGGATCCACAGGTCACATCTGGGGAAATGTCATCAAGCTGAGGCGACTTCTTAAAGATTACCTTTACTGCTTCAAACTCCAGGACTACTGCTCTGTCCAGTAAAAGATAATGGTGTGTGTGTGTGTGTGTGTGTGTGTGTGTGTGTGTTTCATCACAGTCAGCAGACCACGCACAGTGTGTTCACAATATGTTCACACACTGTGTTCGGAGTGTGTTCAGTATTTTGACAGTGTGTTTAATGAGTTCACACACTCCCTCCTCTGCCTCCAGCAATGTCCCGCCCACAGCTCGGTCTGATTGGTTGCACTCAGAGCTGGCAGGGCTAACAGCCAATCAGCAGTGAGAGCTGAATGACGCGGCTGGAGAACCACAGATATGTGTGCATCTCAGCTCCTGCAGGAGATTTAAAGCTCATTTCTGTTCGTACCTCAGTCCAGCCGGGGTTTCTTGGCAGGGGAGGCGTCGTCGTCCGGGTCTTTTTCGTCCCACCTCCTCTTAAGTGTCAGTCAGTGGACGGACGGATTGAACTGTTCACAGCTCTGTCGTCTTCTGAAAAACAGAATCCTGTGTTGTAAACTCTGCAGCTGGAACATCTGAGCTCCTTCAGGAGATTTAGAGCTCACTGCTGTTCTTACCTGAGACGCTGTCTCCCACCCCTCCATCAGGAGGCGGCGTCTCCCGGGATGGCTCCTCCTCCTCATCCTGCAGCTCAGAGCTTCCAGAAACAAGACAACAAACAGCTAGTTTCTCCACATTTCCTGCAGTAAAGAATCTCCACAGGGAGAAAGTTCAGATCAGTACCTGCTGCCACACCCCGAGTCTTCGCTGTCCCCCTCTGTCTCCTTACTGCTCCGATCAGAGCCGCTGGAGATGGGAGGACAGTGAGGAGCGTCGTCTTCCTCCTCCTCCACTCTGCCATCGGAGCAGCTCCTCATGAGCTGGCTGGACCTCTGCAAACTGAAACACAGTCAGTCACTGAGTTCAACAAGGTGAAGCGGCAGACGTCTGAGAGACTCTTACTAGCTGCCATGGCGGCTGCTCAGATGGCTGAGCGTCAGGAACGGGTGGTCCAGGATGGCGGACGGAGCGATCCGCTCACTGGGGCTGACGCTCAGCATCTTGCTGAGGAGGTCCACGAAGCTGGCCCGGTCCTCCAGCTCCGCCGGGACGTCCTCGGCCGGGGTGTCCTCAGGAACCTTCAGGGACGGAAGAAAACAACCAGAAGTCAGAAAAGACATTCAGACCATAAAAACAGGAGTTTTCCAGGAGACGCTTGATCACTCACCTTCAGAAGATCCCCGAGAGACGTGATGGGGCTCGTCCCGCTGGTGCTGGACTGAAGAGAGGAAACATTTCATTTAGTTAACGTGTCGATGATGGTAGTTTGGAGAAAATCTCCTCTGATCCAACAGCGTTCAGAGAGAATGGAGTGAGTTTTACCTTCAGAGTCCAAGCTCTCTCATCCCGGATCAGCGATGACCTTAAAGAACTTCTTGGTGTAATTCCCGAAGTTAAGCACAATGTCCGGGAGCATCCCAAGAACTGATACGATGACTTTTATCTGTGGGAAAAACACAGAGTTAAATTATACTTTCTGAATTCAACATCGTCATCAGAGCAGACACTGCAGAGCTGACCAGCTCCACCAGCTCTGAGTCCAGCAGGGAGAAAGGATGATCTGTATCAGAATGAAATATGATCCTACCATATCAGCCTCCGTGTCCCCGTCCAGCAGACGAACCCCGGGCAGCATCTGCGCCGCGACGCAGCCCAGCGCCCAGACGTCGATGGCCTCGCTTGAAGGGAGCTCCAATCAGCATCTCCGGAGAGCTGAGGACGACACAAACACACTTCAGTCACTACGAGCTGCTCAAACGCAGCTGTCAGCCTGCGCTGCTGACACAGAAGTTCCACATCTGGAGAACAAAGTTTGGTTTCTTACATGTATGGGAGGGTTCCCAGCAGCCTGGGGGGTCGCTGTGGGCCAAACCGAAATCAATGAGCTTGACCTGAAATGGCTGCTTGGCGTGATTCACGAGCATCACGTTGTCGGGCCTCAGGTCGGCGTGGATCAGCCCCACGCCCTTCAGGAACGAGAGGGCTTCGCTCATCTGAAACAGAGCGCAGAGCAACATTAAAACCTCCAGCATGTCCCGGACTCCAGGGTTCCTCACTCATTTCACAGAGCTGAAGACACACGTGGATCAATCATCAATAAACCTGCTGCAGCTCTTTACTCTGACTCAGAGAACAAAACTGTCTCAGGATGTTTCAGCTGGAATCATGAGGAAATCAACACATGAGAGAAAAACAGAGCAGGACACATTAAAGAAGGAAAGAAAGTCAAACCTGATGGACGATTGGGCGAATTTCCAGCAGTGCCAGAGAGCGATCGGCCAAGAAGTCACGGAGCGTGACCTCCAGCCGCTCGAACTCCAGGCACTGACGCTCACCGGCCATGAAGGAGTCTCATCAGCTCATCAGCTTGAGGCGGGACACCTGGAATCACAGCAGATCACAAGAAGCCTCGGGTCAGACTCAGTGGTTTAACGAGAGGAAACAGGAGAAATGTGACAGACTTTTCTTTTAACTCACCTCATGCTGAGAGTCGGTGATGGCTTTTCGGTCGCTGATGATCTTCAATGCGACCGAGCTCCGGTCCGGCGTCTTGGTGCAGAGGGCCACCGAACCGAAGGCACCGCTGCCCAAGATCTGCTCCAGCTGGTAGTCACAGGTGGGGGAGGAGAGGACCTCTCCAACCACGGCCATGGTGGATTGGCCTGACCTGCAAGAGAAGAGTTCGTTATACAGAGACACTGAGATCACAAATAAAATTCATTCAGCTTCAAATAGAAAAGATTCGTTCAACCAGAACAAGCTTGTTTTCAGACATTTTTTTCCTTGTGTGAGCGCCTGGCTCTGACATAGGTGAAGAGCGATACCTGTTATACCCAGACCCACTTCTTTTCCTTCTTCTCATTATATTTCTTTCACCAAAAATATTTTTTGACACATTGTAACTACATCTGGTACTTCACTGATACTTGTTTCTGTATTACTGCTACTTTAATTAAACCCTCCACTGTTACTGTGACTTTACTGATAATGTACCATGTTACTGGTACTTTATTGATGTTTTTAACTATTAGTGCTATTTTATTTGTACTTTTCTGCTGTTATTGGTGTTTTATTGATAGTTTTTCACTATCCCTGCTACTCTATCCTTTCTCCTGTATTGCTGTCATTAAAAAGGATCCTCGTCACTCTCTGTCAGACACGCTCATACAGTTAGTTTTGACGTTTCTGGGCTGGACCAAGTGGTCCATAAAGATCTGATAAACTCACCACCAGTCCCTGCAGAGCAGGAAGTCAAACAGTCTCCTCTGGATGATGCTCGGAGTGACTGATGGAACGAGGAAGGTAGCTTCCTGTGTGCAGCTGCCAAGAATCGAGAGAAAAGGAGCAGTCAGTTTTAGGACTAAAGAAGAACATGTTACAGGATATTAAACAAGTGTTTGACACCGGCTACATCTCCACATTAACACTGTACTTCTCAGAAAACTTCACATCCACACATGAGTTTTGGTCTTTTCTTGTCTCGAACAAGTGGTTTATAAAGTTCAGGTGAGCTTACCAAACTGTCTGCAGCTCGGAGGTCAAAGAAAAAGGCTGAAAAGCGCACACCAGGCTAGGCTAACACCGTAGCATTAGCCAGCTAGCAATATGCTCATATACACACACACATATACATATATACACACAATATATATATATATATAATCTATATATATATAATATAGATATATATATATATATATGTATATATAAACTGAGTATCAAAGTTATGAATACTGTGTATTACTGGTGTATACAGCTGTCATTAATATAAATACGTCAGTCCACATCCTCCTGAAGCGTTCATGTGTCCCAGTCTGCTTTAACAGTTAGCCTTGGGACTCCCGGAAGCTAATTCTTAGCGAGCTAGCTAAGCTAATGCTAGCACTCTTATGGAGGGTGTGACACAGATAAACATATTTTAACAATACGAGGCGAACATAATGAACTTACCAGGCAGTAAAAGAACAAGACTGCTCCACCAGGCTGTGCTCGTTGCATTTGAGGTGGGGGTCGTGGAGTTTGTCCCATTGTCCTTGTTAATATTGTGGATATACTGTTCTATCTTCACTACTGTGGATCCTAGAACACGGCCCATGATTATAAGGAACATTTGATCCATTCTATGAAATAATAAACTAAAAATCTGCTCTGACAAAGAACAATCATCATTCAACAACCTTGTGGGTTTAATTCTGATTTTTAATACAGGCAGTCACTGGAACACCTAGAAATTCCAACGTCAATTTAAAGGCAAGTTTCTCCAGGTCCTTTTCCCTGTCAACTCATACCAATATCAGTTATCAATAATGTGGTAAATTCAGAAACATGAATGACAGTTTGATTTTTTCAAAAAATACTGCCATACTTTCAAAAATACTGCAGCATTGGTTAAATGCCTTAATTTATAGTTTTATACTGTAAAAAAGACTTGCACTGTAAAAAAATGTTATGATATAGTTATATACTCTCACAGCACTATCAGAAAGTCCATGGACTTTCGAAAACTGCATGATTGATAATTAAGTCATGTCAAAAACACTACAGTACTGCTATAATACTATAGAAATTTGACATGTTTTTAAAAAAACTACAGTGATGTCCAAAACTTTTTATATACAGTTTTGTACTCTCAAGATTACTAAAATATTATCCAAGAGACCATGAAATGTAGTTTAAAACTTTCATCAATACCATGGTAAATAATATTAGAATGTAAAATAACTAAAATGTAGACTTTAATACTGTGAAAAGGATCATTGAAATGTTGTGATATACTGTGAACCTTTTTACAGTCAAATTACCAGGATGTAGTTTATTACTGTAAAAAAAACTCAACAGAGTTGTTCAATAAAATACCCTTGCATACAATATAAAATATATCACAGCATTTTGACAGTGTAAAGCTGTATATTCAGTGTGTTGGTAGTGTGTCGGGTGGGAATCTGAGTCCATCCTCCCCTCAGTGGAACAGATCCCTCTGGCTCATCACGCTCAGGATTCTGGGGGATTTGGGGGCGATGATATTGATTTCCTGGAACCGTTCTGGCAGATATCACTTTTCTGACATGTAGTTCATTCATAAAGTCAACAAGTCAACATGGTGATAATTTTAGAGAAATTCCAGGAGCAGGAAAACCTTTAATGTGGAAGTTTGACCATCCAGATTATGGAGCATCTTCCTCCTCTAACATCCAGAGCGACTTGACTGAAGGAGACAGACACAGTTCACGTTAGACATGGAAATGTTAGCAAATCAGTCTGAACTCTTCGGATATTCTGTCATCACTGAACCAAACTCTGAAACATTTGCACCTCGGTTTGGACTGAAGGCCAAACCTTGAAATATTTACATTGAACACACTGTCCCAGCCTTTTTGGAAGAGGCACTGAAGCACATCGTGCTCATCCTCACTGTTTTTCAAGTTACGAGACTGCGAGCAGAAATACAGCGTGTTTGACCGGGAGTTCTTGACCCTATTTTTGGCGACTCAGCACTTTGGTTTTCTGTTGGAGGGTCGTTCTTTCACAGCTTACATGGACCACAAGCCGCTGACGTTTGCCATGTCCAAGGCGACTGATCCTTGGTCGGCACAACAGCAGCGTCACCTGGCAGCTATTTCTCAGTTCACTACTGACAGACGTCACGTTGCTGGGAAGTCTAACGCTGTGGCGGATTGTCTTTCACGCGTGTTGGTGTGCCCTGTGATTCTCGGAACTGATTTTTCTGATATGGCCAAGGACCAGCCCGGCGACTAAGATATCCTTTCCCTTCGTTCTGTCGGTTCAGGCCTGAAGCTTGAGGAGGTGGTGATACAGGAGGGTGGTCCTACCCTCCTGTGTCGGCGGCGCGTTTTTGACTCAGTGCACGGTCTCTCGCCTCCGGGTGTGCGTGCGTCGGTTAAGCTGGTCAGTTCCTGCTTCGTGTGGCCCGGGTTGCGCAGAGATGTTAAGTTGTGGGCAGCTTCTTGTGTTGCGTGTCAGCGTGCCAAGGTGCGCCGGCACACCAAAGCCCCCCTTGAACCTTTTCCCATCCGGGCCAGGCGCTTTGATCATGTTCATGTGGACCTGGTAGGACCCCTGCCACCGTCGAAAGGTTTCACTCATGTCCTCACTGTGGTGGACAGGACCGCCAGGTGGCCGAGGTGGTTCCCCTGTCCTCCACTACTTCTGCAGACGTGGTTGGCGCTTTCCTCTCGGCGTGGGTTGCCCATTTTGGTGTACCTTTGGCCGTTACTAATAGCTTTAAAATGAAACTTTGTGCTTGAATGGAATATTTTAAAGCCTTTGTAAAGAGAGACAGCGTTTCCATCACTCCCAGCTGCTAGCATTAGCACCAGCGCTAGCTAAAGCTAATGGACTGAAGGAACTGCTCTGTTACTATTCCATCAAACCGCTGTTTACTGAAAGAAAAACATCATTATTTGAATGAGTCTGTCCTCCAGACCAGCTCTCAGAAACATTATCCTCAGCCTGTATTAACATTCCTACATCAATAAAGATGTGTTTCCTTCGTTGGGTTTTCTTCTCAAGTGGTTTTTTTTGCTGCTTCTTGTATTATTTCATAAATAAGAGAGCCAGATCAATCTTTCTGCTGTCTGTTTGACTTCAGCAGCTTTGAATAAAGCACTTTCCCTCACAGAGGGAACTTCTGTTTTAAATCGTAGATTTAACTGATTCTACAGTAGCTAATAGAAAACTCCATATCATGTAGGACGAGAATGGAAACCAAGCCTGATCGGTCCCGGTCGTCTCCCTCTGCTCGGTCCTAAAACCCTGGAAAGGTTTCAGCAGGATAAATCCAAGAGAAGCCTGTCCATGAGTCTTGAACAGGATTTTAAAAGGTTCTTTTAGCCTTTCTGCAGCCACATTATGACTCCAACATGCTTCAGATGCTGAACCACATTCTTCTGGCATCTCATCCACCACCTCAGCCTCACCACAGCTTCACCTGAGTGTGTTTCAGGTCATCAGCTCCGGCTGTGGAAATGCTGAACTCTTATGAGCCGGACTGAAAAGTAAGACAAACCCCTGGAGTCTGGGCGATGCAGACCCTGACACTTCAGTCTAATGTCCTGTTGAACTCACTTTCACTAAATGAATATAGTTTAATTTTTCTTCCTGTTTATCATTTTAAGAGGTGTCCTCTGAATCTCCTCAGCATTAAATGCTGATAGTGTGTGGGCATAAATGGTAGTTAAAATTCACTTTAAGAACCTGTCATCAAGTATTTCCTGGGATGTGGACAAAGGTTTCATTTTTCGTCTTACATTTATTCAAATTTATTCATTTTCACTTGACCACAGTGAAAAAATAAGTTGAGATACATAAATACAGTGAAATAATGACAGTTGTGGTTAATCTTTTTTTTATAGATTTTCTGTGTATTTCATACTTGTCCGCTCTTGGTTTCACATCTTAGGTTCATTCAAAGCTTTTCAACTTAATGTCCTTTTGGTAAAACATATAAACTCATTTTGGGAAAACTGAGAGTGACAATATAAATTTAAATAAATGAATAAATGAATATTTTACAAACTTGGAAAATACTACTAATCATTTCAGTGCAGAGGTGCTGCTGTCGTCCAGAGTCAGAGGAAATCTTGCTGAGCCTCTGTTCCTAATCCTTCAGACCCCCCCCTCCTCGGGTGGGCTGGCCTCCGCCCGCTCAGCCTGCTCCTCATTATGAAGGGATCTCCCCCGGAGCAGGGGGAGCTTTCCGTCCCTCCTCCCCCTCCCTCGTTTCCCCGCCCGGCCCCGGCGGCCCGGCCCCGGTCCGGTCCCGGCAGTGCGTCTCCGGTCAGAGCGGCTGAGAGGAGCGGCTGTGCGCTGCGCTGCGCTCCGGGACGCTCCAGGCTCCAGGTAACCGATTTTCTGGCACTTTACTGAGCTGAGAGGAGTTTGTGGGGAGCTCAGGTGGAGGAAGGTGGAGGAAGCAGACTTCTCTGAAGTTGGGTTCTGGCGCAGATGGAGGAACAGTAACAGTGCAGTAACTTTCAGCACTGAATCAGTCAGACTGTCTCGGTTTGTTTAAACATAAGAAGTATATGCGTGCGTGCGTGCGTGCGTGCGTGCGTGTGTGTGTGCAGAGAGGTTTTTTTTTCTTTTGTACAGAAGCATTATTTTCTTCCATGTTGGAAGAACTGCATGAGGGACTGCTTAAATATCAGCTGTGTGTGTGTGTGTGTGTGTGTGTGTGTGTGTGTGTGTATATCAGGATGTCTCACCTGTGGAGCTCCTCCCTGGGGGGTTGGATCAGTTTCAGTAATGCCCCCGCTCTTCGCTCTGTGCTGCAGATCTCTTGGCTGGAATGCAGAAACACATCGGTGCCAGACTGTATGGGAGCGGTATGGGGCGCAGAGCGGGCCTCTCAGGCTTTACTGGGATCAGAAACAGTTGTTTTGTGTCGTGTTTCCAGCACGAGGAGCTTTCAGGCATTAGAACGGCAGACCTCGGTGCTCTGTACGTCCTGCTGTATGTGAAGGATTTCCTCCTCCTCTAACTGTTCTTTGATTCAGGACTCAAGAAGAGGACGGGGCGTAGATTTCTCTAATAGATTGATCATCATTTTTAGAGGGCATGTCGTGTGGCTCCAGGTGACTTGTCTTTGATGAGAAGTGGAGAAAACGTCTCTTTGGTCTTAAAGGCTGCAGATGTGAGTCAGACTGTCCAAGGAGGACTCACTGACTGCACACCACCTGCTGAGCCGTCAGCACTTTCAAAATTAATCAAAATAATAATTCAAGATAAATTAAATATCAAGAAATCCTGATTTTTCCATTAAAGTTTTTTTTCTTTGAATCAGTGCCTCTCCTCGTTGTACCAGCCATACTTTAAACTCCACAGCCCGTCTGAGATGGCGACTCCTCCCAGAGGATGCGGACATGAAGGTAGTAAAGCCCTCATGACTTCATCCTGCCGTCGGAGGGAAATTGCTCGTTCCGTCATTTGGCGCGAGGCCTGAGTCGGCCGTGAAAGTGCTGGAACATGACGAGTCGTAGACATAAATCCATTCATTAGCCCCCGACCCCCCCATCATCATCAACAGCTAATTACTCCAACATGTGTGTGTCGTCTGGTGGAGCGCTCCTCTCTCAGGAAAGCAGCCTCTAATTAAGGATCTGGGAGTCTGGACCGTCACCAGTGTGACGCTCTGGATGTTTGGCTTCATGAAGACTGATGGAAACACGTCACTCATGGTGGAGGTCAGAAACCTGCAGACTTTCCACCAAATATACCTGCCTGGAGCCACAAAGCATGTTTTACTGCCATAATCAAGGTGGTGCAGCTTGATGCAATATAGAACAAAGTTTGAGCTGTAGTTATTGTTGAATTAAAAAGCTAATTCAGAACTGAGGACTTTCATCGTCTTTCTTTCGGCTCTTGTAGCTGTTTTACTGGAGTTGTTCTCTTTTTGCAGTTTTAGCTCTTTTAGCCATTTCAGATTTTAGTTCAGTAAATTGTTTTATTACATTTTACTTGCTTTATTTTGCACACATTTAACTATTTCAGGGTTTTTTCATCAGTTTTCATTGAGCCATTTTAATGGTTTTAGCCATGTGATCTGCTGGACTTGTTTTGGGATTGTTTTGTTATTTGAAGCGTTTTAGCTGCTCAGTGCTTTACTCTGACATCGTGTTGCGTTTGTTTCAAAAGGGAGTTTCTTCTTTCCACAGTCTCCTCTGCTTGCTCATTTGGGTTTTTTTCTGTGAAAGTGTCTAGAAATGTCTCTGTTGTGTACCTGGCACTGTTTAAATAAAGCTGAATTGAACTGGATTGACCTGCAGTTTCAGTTTTTGTGCTTTAAACCTTGAAAAGCATCAATGAGATGAACTGCAGAAGAGATTCGTTCCCTGCTCCGGTCGTTCCTGCTGGTTGTGGTTGGTTCAGTGTTTCTCAGAGACGAGTCCTCTGCCCTGCGTGATTTACATGTTGTCCCCGTCCCTGCTGGCCGGCACACAGGAGCCAGACCGAGCCACGTTATCGGGCTTCTGCAGGGCTTGATGATGAGCCAGTCGGCAGGTTGACGGTCGAGCAGGGCGGGCGGTGAAACCAGTGGGCAGTGAAACGCCGGCGTTGGTCCTGACTGAGCTGGATCCCCTCACGATGAGCAGCGCTTCGCTCATTCCCTGCAGATTTATTGACTTTTGACTGCAGAATTCATGGAAAACCTGTGTCAAATTCAGCACTTGGCCATTTGTTGCGGATGTGATTCCAGGAACAGGACGGTCTCAGTTGCATGAGGGTGTGTGTTTGCTTACAGAGATACCTAGAAGGCTGGAGGAAAATATGTCTAGCATTGCTGCTGACGAATTAGATATGTCAAGAAGGAATAATGTGTCCTTTTTGGATCATTATTCTCCGATGCAGAGCAGGAATGGGAAGCAGATTGTGTCGCCCAGTCTGTGTTTTAATGTTCTGTTTTGTTTTTACACTCCTCCTGTATCGTGGGAAACATTTGTTAAAGCAGTCTTAAGTAATTCAGAGAAGGTACTTTCCTTCAAGCGCCATCAGTTTCTCAGCAAAATAAGCAACATGAAGCATTTTGTTCGCAGTCGGGCCTCAGGGTCAGTAACAACACCAGATAAGAATGTGGCCGAGCGCCAGGTTTCATTATGAAATCCTGCATATTGATTTGAATCACTGTTCTCTGATGAGGACTGGAATGCAGTAAGAATGTGACCAGAAGTTGATTCTGTTGAGGAATGACGTCTCTATGTGTTTCTTCTTGAAGGTGCCATCCTTGAGGATCAGCTGAAGACCTTGGATGCCCCCTGTTCTTTATCCATAGTCTGACTTCCACTGGCCGCCATGTCTCCAGCCCAGGGAGTGCTGTCAGGATGTACTTGCTCTTCCTCTGCCTGAGACTGTGTCTGAGCCAGCGGGACTGCACCGGCGTGGACTGTCCTCAGCTGGACAACTGCATCGAGGAGGCTCTGGAGAGCGGCGCCTGCTGCGCCTCGTGCCTGCAGAAGGGCTGCACATGTGAGGGCTACCAGTACTACGACTGCATCAACGCTGGGTTCAAGAATGGCAAAGTGCCCGAGGGGGACTCTTACTTTGTGGACTATGGCAGCACCGAGTGCTCCTGTCCGGTGGGAGGGGGGCGGATCAGCTGCCACTTCATCAGCTGTCCCGAGATGCCGCCGAACTGCATCGAGGTGTTGGAGCCGGCGGACGGCTGCATGCAGTGCCAACGGGTGGCTGTGTTCAGAACGGGCAGAAGTACGAGGCGGGACACTCTCTCCACATCGACCCCTGCCGAGTCTGCCACTGCCCCAACGAAGGGGGGCAGCTGATGTGCTACCCTGTGCCCAACTGTGATCCCCAGAAGGTTGATGCCCATGCTGGGTGCCCCAACTGAGGACAATCCACCAGCAGGCGAGATACTTACCCCTACGGGTTTGATCTGCACCCCCACACAGATCAGACCTCCACGGAGTATCGCCCTCTTGTCAATGGAAACCTTCCTCTCTTCAAATTGTCACCACTGGATAAGGAAGAGCCAGATGACTACGATATGATCCTACAGACTTCTAGAGAGTAGTCCTCAGTCCCTGGTCCTCCCCACTCTATCCTCCTCCTCACCCTCTGCCTCTCACCCTTTAAACAAGGTTGTGTCTTTGTACCGAGAGTCCGTCAAACCCAACAGGACCTCTGAACTCCAAAGTCCTCCCAGACCCGAAAAACTGGAGCTGAGAGAGCGATATGGAGTTCATGACCATGCGGCAGGCGGTGTGAAAGAGAAGGAAGATCCTCTGGGAGTGGAGCGGAGCACTGCTGGGCCACATGTGGATACCACCACACCTGAGCGAGGAGACCGTGCCTCAGCAGGGACCGACTACAAAAATCCATCACACGCAACAAAGACACTGGACAGTGTTGTCTTTCCATTAATCAAAGAAAGGGTGAGTGTGGAAACCCAGAAGACCAGCATGAAGATACCGAAAGACTGTTCCCCTTTGGAAGACACTGAGTCCAAAGCACACCGTCAAACCTCATCAGAGGTTCCAACACCCCAAGGGTCGGACGCTCTGGTCAATGAGGGCCGTCCACTGAAGAGTAGAGACAGACAAACTGATCAGGAAAAAGCATCAGCTGAGGTGCATATTCCACTGTATGTTCCAACCACAGAACCTGCAGTCCATCCCCAGACAAGTCCTGCTGGTCCAACAGAAAGTCTGAATGTTTATAAGACTGATGATGAGGAGGAGGAGGAGGAGGAGGAGGCAGAAGAAGAAATTGTGACTATTGAGACGGTCACCAAGGCTAAACCTGACAGGACGAAGCTGCCACACACTGAGAGAAGTCATGAAGACGAAACGAGCTCCCCTGAGTCCGGATTCCCCGAAACCCCGAGGATATCCGAGTACCAGACGACCCCGGCCATCCCGTTCCGCTCTACCACCGTCCAGACATCGGTCGGGGTCGAACCAGGGGAGAATCGGCCCAGCGAGACGCCTGGAAGGAGCCCAGATACCTTTCACAGTCAAGGAAAGGAGAAGAAGGTGGAGGAGGAATGGGAGCGCCGCCCGGCTGTATTCATCAAATACGACGAAGGTGAGTCAAACACAGCCGACGACACTGCAAACCAGACCTCATTAGAATATTGAAATTGGCTCTTCTACTAATCCTCTTAGATGATTTGATGTATATCGCTATACAAAGTCCACTGGCGGGTGGAGTTAGATGACAGCAGTCGATTCATCCCGGTGGAGGAGGAATTACTCTACATAACCCAGTAACTCATAGGAGCGTGTCCAAAGCTGATGAAGCGTCTGTCTCTTACTTTACTTATTCTTACTTCGAAGTCTGAATGGATTACGCCACCCTCAATAAATACGGACAATATATATTGTTTTTTTCCAAACGTAATGAATATGAATTTCAGCAAATTCGAGGTAAAATGAGTGAAGCTGGGTGAAGTGAGTCCCGGTTGTAGCAGTTCTGGCTGTTGGGTTATCATGCTGCCCTGACAGTGGCTCCAGGTGTACCTGAGTGTGTCATTAAGTCGTTGACAGAGTCCCATTCACACTTCAGACATGAAAACATGCTGTAGAAAGCAGCCATCAGCTGAAGGTTATCAGATTCTCTGCGTTTTATCTCATCTCCAGCGGAGTGCAGCTTCAGTGAACCCATGGTTAAAGTCCAGGTGTCCATTTGTCTGCTCGGCTTTTCTCTGCTTCACCTTGCTGCAGTTTGCTTTATCAAGATGGAACCTTTCTCACCTCAATTATCTGTAAAAACTAGGAGCTACTTGCTGATACCGAGTACGAGTACACACAGCAGCTATCGGACTCCATATCGGTATCGGTGTATCCTCGGCAAAACTTTCCGGGCGGTTCATTTGAGATTTTTCATTTTCATTTCAGTGTTTCCAAGAAGGAGCTTTGGTAATATGTAAGTGAAAATGAGAGAAAGTTGAACAGTATGGCAGTCTGCCTTCCAGAGATTCATACTAAGATTCATACCATCTTTTATTGAGCCATTCCCCTAGAAAATGGTGGATTTGCAATTTATATCAGCATATTTCCACATTCAGATACTGTAGACGATTAAGGACTTTTTAGGGGAAATGTTTTTTTAAGTAGGAGTCTATAAATCCAGGGGAGGCGAGCCTCGTTTGGATGGATGTCCGGTTCATTTTAGTGCAGACAAATCTGAGTACAAAGGTGGAATAATAATGATTTTAACACCCCTGTGAGATAAAAGAAGTAAAAGTACATTATGAAATCATCATTTAATGAAGCATTCTTCACGGTTAATGATACAAGTTTCCCATTTGTGGATCTGCCTTCATGAGAAATGAGAGGATTTGGATTTTCAGTGAGAAGAGTCTGCTCTTGTTTGATGAGCGGCGTGGTTTCTGTTGTATCTCTGCTCTCTGTGAGCTCAGTACAGCAGTAAAACTCTATTTTACTGTACTGTGTGGAGTCCAACAGGTACATAAGGTCTATCAAGAAGCTTTCATGGGACGAATCAGTGATCAGTGGTCGTCAGAGGGAACACCAGCCTCTGGTTGAACACCTGGAGAACGACCACGGCTGTTTGGTTCTGAAGTCTCACATATTCTGTAATAACATGAGTGGAGTGTCCTGCAGTGCTCACATGAAGGCAGTCAAGCATTTAGCGTCCCGTTTTGCGTCCTGACGGCGAGCTGCTGTGAACCACGCCGCCTTTCTCCCCGCCCCCCCCCCCCCCGAGCTCTGAGGGCTGTTTTTCATCGCGTCGGTCCCCAGGTACGATGACAGGAGCGTAAATAGTGAGCCGGGGTTGTGTCTGGACCCGGGGTCCAGGGCTGGTCCCATGGTGACCGTCCAGCTGTCAGCAGCAGCATCCCCACCTTCAGCCCCCCCCCATAAATCCCCTGGCCTCTGCTCCGCCGCTGCCTCGGTTCCAGGCGTGATTCTGGGATGTGAAATGTTTGGTCGAGAGATTTACAAAGCGCCGCTGAGCTGTGCTGAGATGAGAAACCGATGATTTTCTTCATCAGAAACAGATTCTGAGTGTTTCACTGTTTCAACCATAAATATCTGGCCTAAGCAGTTTAGCAGTCGGGTGTGTTCCCAGTGATCTGAACACAGAGGAGGTTTTAGAAAGGTGTGTGCAGCAGGTCCAGCCGGGTCTGGACACACTGAGCCTGCTGTGTGTGCATGCAGCCAAACAGCTGGCTCGACATAGTGTTCTAATATCAGCCTGTTCATATTGAAAACATACTCTTAAAATAGCAAGAAAGAATTTACAGCCATAAATGGAGTGAATCCTGCAGAGTCTGTCTCGTAAACAGTTGTTTTTGAAAGCATCGGGTATGAAAGTGTTAGTTTTATCAAGAAATACCGTCAAGTTTATGTGTTATTAAAGTATTAGCTCCAGTTCTGACCTCTGAGGTGTGTGTTCAGGTGACCTCTGAGGTGTGTGTTCAGGTGACCTCTGAGGTGTGTGTTCAGGTGACCTCTGAGGTGTGTGTTCAGGTGACCTCTGAGGTGTGTGTTCAGGTGACCTCTGAGGGTGTGTTCAGGTGACCTCTGTGTCCGCTCTCTGATACCTCCAGGGATGTGTGGTGTTTAGCAGCTGATCATTTGCCCTTTGACCTCTCCTCTGGAGGATAATCTGCGGGGGGTTATCTCGGGGAGCGGCAGGGACTCTCTCCCTCCTGATAAAGTGCTTCAGACCGGCCGTGGATGACAGACAGGCGGCTGCTTTCAGTCCTCCAGCGGAGACAGAGGGACGCTTCGCCCCAGACGGCTGATAATGAGGCGTTATCGCTGCTGATGGCGCCCCGTCTCAGGAGAGCACGCCTTCCAGAACGCCACATCATTATTACCTTATTCTACAGAAGCAGAAACTATACTGTTGTGTTGCGGTTCAGGCTGCAGTGCTGGTTATTTGTGGCTGTGCAACAGCAACAATGAAGACATTTCTGGTGGCTGCCGCCTTGGACCTGCAGTAATTTGATGAAGTGCGCGCCCCTGAAGAGCTGAGCTGAGCTGGAGCAATTGATAGCTGTGATTATCTGGAAGTTATAAGACTACAAATTACTTACATTTTCAGTTGTTCTTCAATCCATAGTGTTTCAGTCATGTAATAAAAAGCCACAGTCTTTCTCACAGTGTTGTGTGTTTAGTTGTTTAACCTCCAAATCAAGACGGAGACAAATGAGGGTAAGTGTGAAGTTTAGTTTTACTCATTTCCTCTAAATTACCTCCAGATTTACGGACTGCCGGGAGGGAATTGTCCCCCCCCCCGTCCCCCCCGTCCCCCCCGTCCCCTGATCACAGCGTCTGGCTGTCGGAATCAAACCACAGCATTTCTTGTCGGGGAGCCGCTTCACACTCCGGCTGTCCGGACTGTCGAGGGCGCCATGGCGATAGATCAGAGCTGTCTGAGGAGTGTGTGTGGCTCTGACCTCCATCTGTTCCGGCTCCACTTTGTTTTGTGAGTCATGGAGACATGGCAGGTGGGGGGGACAAAAACAAAAACTCAACCTGTTTGATAAAATGCTCCAGAACACCTGCTAATGTCGCTTCTCACTGCGGCGCCCGCAGTAATGCTGATCAGTCAGAGCCGTTTCAGTACAGCGGCTGAAACATCTGCAGCAGCTGTGAAGCCGCCATGTCCGTCCGTCTGCAGCCACGAGGCGTTCAGAGTCTCCTCCTATCCTCTAATCTTGAACCGAGGAAGTAATTCAGCGTATCTGGAGAAGATCTGCAGCTGCACAGGGAGAACATGCAGACTCCACACGACACACTGCGTCACTGATCTAACCCCCCCAGTCTCAAACGACATAAGGAAACAGTTTTATCTCATTCCTCTCAGCACAAAAGGAACAGTCATCTGGATTTTCCACAAATATCCCGATCTTTTGGTCTCAGTGGATCAGTAAATAAAAGTCCTCGGTTTGAATCCTGCCTGTAAACCTGTTACCGCAACAACCGACTGGAGCTTTTCAGCCTGAGGATCAAAGTCAGTGATGCTCTTCAACGCGTCTGCTGTGGGAAGATAATGATGAAAAAACAATCAATCAATCTGTTCTCTGAACTCCAAGACTGGAAACACAAACAGCAAACATTCACCTCAGTTTAATGGTTCTGTCTGACTGGAGACGTTTTAACGAACACCTGCTGAGTGAGAGCGTCCTCGGCCTTTTCCAGGTGAGGTAACCGCTGGAGTCACGGCGCTTCAGTGAAGGCGTGCGCCGTAGAGCTGTAAAATATTAGTTCTTAAGGTCTATAAAAAGAAGACGCAGGGCTGTTTCCTCTCAGCAGGGAGCCTGTTAGTTCCTGGACTCTGTGGTCCAGATTCAGGCTCAGGAAGAGTCCCGCTCCTGGACGTCCACACTCAGAAAGGTTTTCACACCAGTGTCTGCCAGGTCTCAGAGCTGTGGAGGTATTCCTCATGTAAATGCCACTCGGAGCTCGCCGTCTGCCTGAACACTGCAGCGCTGCTTCATGGGATTTGAGCAGACTCTGGAGGCGGTGCGGTTCTGAAACATGGCTTTGATCTGAGGTTTGGGGGAAGAGCAGCCAGGCAGGTCTGCGCTCCGAGCTTCAGAAAGGAACTTCTTGTGTGTGCGGAGCGCCGGTAGAAATGTTTACGTTGTTTAAATGTTTAGCGGGAGCAGGAAGTGATCCAGGCCGCGGCGTTTTCAAGTCATCTGACGTTTGTCTTGGACATTAAAGCCTTTAAACCACAGCGATAACCAGGATCGGCTGCAGCATGCTCACCCTCACCCACATTTAGATGACAGAGGTTCCCTTTCCTGAACTCTGGCCCCAGAGCCTGAACGACCTTCACTGAGGCTGAAGCTTTCACCGTCGCAGCTTATGGGATGTTGCTGCCGGCTCATATGAAGCAGCGGCCAGTGTTCTGACAGCTTCAGTCTCACAGAAGCAGTTTGAGTCTCTGCTTCATTCAGCTCCTGCTGCTCAAATCTAATATTACGACTGTTTAACCAAACTGAACGTATTAAATAACTCTGTTGTCATCTCTTTCAGTTGTACAAATTACCATTTTTCATTGCAGGTGCAAACAAACAGACCCAGAGGAGTCATTAGAGCCACGGGCAGCGCTGTCCTTGACTTCGTGTTGTGTAATCTAAAGCAAGGCTAGTTTCCTCACCCACTCGCTTCCTGATGCTGATTACAGCCTTTGTTTTCTGCTTATTTATACAGACGAGCTCAGAACAGAACTGAAACGCAGCAGAGGTTGAGGGGGAAACAGCCACAGTTTTCACCCAGAACCATACTCCTCCTCCGTTTCCTGACAGGAGCTTGGTCTTCTTGGACCGAGCCCTCGGTGCACAGAGGTCATCAGTTTTATGTTTCCCAGTACTTTGGAATAATTGGGTCATTTGCATGAAAAGCAGTAGCAGCTCTGGCAGGAGGGATGAAGAGCAGACAGTGAAGACCTGAACCAGGTCCAGCCGCCTTCAGCCGGGATGTTTTCACTGACCTGCAGGATTTATTCAGACCGACGCTTCATGTTCCTCAGTCTTTCCATCATTCTATATGTCTTATATAAACGGGCAGTTTTAGTGGTAAACTACATAATTTTGGTTGTTGTTGTGGTAAATAAATGACCTTTACTGTCAGAGACGGTGTGAGAAGTGAGAAGACTACAGCGAGGATAAGCATGAAAAACAGTGAAGCTTGAAGAATGTGTTAAAAGTAAATCTTCTAGAGTCTGAACATTCCTGCATCCTGCTCTGCGTCTGTTTAACAAATATCCTGTTCCTGAGTGACGGGTTGCTGGACTGAAGCCGCGAGGTGAGTCAGTCTGGGAGGTTTACCTTTCTAATGCCGGTTGGAGGGGTTGAGGTGGTTTAAGAAGCAAACATGCTCATCACATTCCAGAGGACTTGGCCGGCTTTTGAGAATGCTCCTGTTTCTGCACCGCCTCTGGCCTGCCGCTGTCCTGCTGCCGGTTCCTTCTCTTGAAAGATGAAGAACTCTTGTTGAATCACTCTGAGATGTTGTGGGGAGGATGAGGCTCTTAGTAAACCTTCAGAGGTCTGGGTGTCCTGGCCACGGACAGTGATCACGTGACGCTTGGTGCACATCTGGACCATCGAGGTCAGACTGCTGACAGTTAGCCTCTGGATGCTAACGCTGCTTACTTCCTGGTTACTGTTCGCCTGCTTCCAGCTGGGCAGCTGATGTAAAACAGATCAGAGAAACAATCGGCTGGATTTGCCGACACCTTATAAATCAAAAATCACCAATATCTGATATCCATCGATCCGATCAGGTTCAGTACATGGAGGTTTGGGAAATGCTGTTTCAACAGCGTCATTTTAACGACAGATGCCCTCTTCTTCCTCTTCTTCCTCTCACTGGCTGGAGCGAGAAACGTTAGTCAGTCACTGTGTTGCAGAGCAGAGTGCATTATGGGTCTATTTCTCTGTCTTTGCTTCAAGGATCTCTGCGTGGCTACATTAGAAACCTCATGGCGAATGACCTGAGGTGGAGAAGTGGTAAGTTAACCATGTTAACCCTGACCCCTCCTCCTCCTCCTCAGCCATTCGCCACTAGTCCAGTTAATCCCTGGTTAAGGTCTAATTAAAGGCTCGGTTTTGAAACAGAGCTGGTTACTTTCATTGCTGCTGCTTGCTGGATCTGATGTTTTAGGAGAGAGCGCCCCGACAGGCCAAAGAAACCCGTTCTGAGCGCAGTCGATAAGCTCTATTATCCTCTGGCCTCGCTTGGAGATCTTGTCCCTTCTTGACACTCCTTCCAACAAATTATTCCTCCACAGCGATTCCACCGACAGTCTGATCATCCGATAGTGAAAATGAAAAGCCGACTATAACTGGAAAATGTCAGCGTGTCTCTGCAGAGTTCCGTGGGGAGAAAAGGCGTTTGGTGTAAAACTGTCTCTCCATCGCGCTGATAAGTTTCAGGAATCGTCTGACTTGAAAGGAAGTGAAACACAGCGGCGAACAGGGGAAAACAAACAGCCGTCAGATCCTTCCAGATGGTGCTGTAATCATCTCTCATTATCCAAAATGATTTCTGCTGCATTTCGTTTGGCACTTCTGGCTCAACCCCTCTCTAGCAGGGCTCTTCCCTCAGTCTCGGCTTCGCCGCTTTCACATATCTGCATGGAGGTAATGGTTCTCAGGTGCGGCATTATGCGCTCTCCCAGGTTGGATGATAATCTGCTTGTCGAAAGGTTGCAGGCACTTAGCAGATCTCCGAGATGGCTTCACAAACAGCAACCCTCCATTTAGCCAGACTCTCGTTTTGTCAGTCGTCCCAAAAAACATCTCCGTGTGTTTCTGAGGTTTGCCTCTGATTACAGGTAAATGTTTGTTCCAAACCGTCAATTAGAGGACTCCAGCCTTTCTCCAGGACGGGACGTAAACAGAACGTGACGGTGAGGCAGGAGCGTCGCTCTGCATCCACCCGTCCGCTCAGCGGCGGCCCTCCATCAGCCCCCGAGAGCCGACTGTCCTGCTGGCTGGGACATGGGGCGTGGAACCTGCAACCTCGAGAGAGAAATCTGTCTGCAAGGCCGCGTTTCTACAGGAGCAGCCATGATTTGGGCAGCATGTCGACGGCCTGTGCAGAGTTTGCATGTTTTCCCTGTGTGAGATTTGTTCAGGGATTCAATCTAAAAACCAGCTAATAAGATAACCTAACTGGTGAGGGCCTGTTTTAGCCCTGACAGGATCAGCAGCGTCTCAGTGCAAATGGACAACATTTGCAAAAAGAAGAAGAGTTTTTTCATCTATTTTTGCTTAAATTTGCTTCAACTTTTCAGTTAAAGAAGTTAAAAGATGGTCCCATTCAAAGAGTGACCTGCTTCCATGTTTCTGTGATACAGGCGGCCTGTTTCTCCTTTGAAGAGTCTTGTTTAAGAGCCTTTTGTCTCATCAACCCTTGAATGCCACAGGACGGCTTTTCTCTGAGTGCGGATCAGAACTCTGCCCCGCGTGATCAATGAGACGCTTCAGTTACTGCGTTGGACCGAGGTCAGACCTGCCGGTGAACTCTGTTCAGGACCAGCTTCTCTACACCTTAATGTGTTTTAGAGCCCGAGGTTGTTTGACCACAACAATCCAAACAATACAGCGGCGGGCGGCGCAGACTGCACTGAGAGCGTAGAGCCATCACTGTCCCAATATTTAAATAGCAGCCCTGAAAATGAAGGAGCTTCTCCATTTATCTGCCTGGGTCGTCCTCGATTCAGATGAATGTGAAATACACAAGGATGTGTGATCTCGTTATCTTTCCCTTCGCTGTGGAGAGGGTTGTGCTCTTCTCTTCACACAGGGTTTTCTTTACCATGATATTATTCCCAGCTATGAAGAGCATGTCTTCCAGGATGTCTGCTTTACCAGCAGCCGGCGTAGATACGCTGAATAATGGATGGCATTGATTCCCATCTCCGGCTACATTTCTTGCATATAACTCTACTTGATGGCTTACTTTTACAAATCTTAAGTGGATCTGCGGAAGCTGGCGGCTCTCGGCGTGCTATCTGGCTCTCTTTGTTCTCAGACGTTATCCGAGCCCTTTGGCTGGCGGGGTCTCGACAGCAGGAAGCAAACGCTCTAAATAAGAGTGAATAATGAAGTGGGCGGGTCCCTGGTCTGGCTCTTATCTGCGAGTGTGGAGAGACGGCCGGTTCTGCCTTTGTTTTCGGGCCGGGAGCAGTGATTTCAGCCGGGAAAGTGGGGCTTCCAGATGCTAATGGGGCTTTCATGCCTGTTTCGTGGGACTTAAAGCCTGAGACAAAGTCAACAAACACTCCGATCCGCCGCCTCAGCGCTGAAAAGAAATGTTTGTTTCTTCTTGAGCAGGAGTGGTAATCACAGCAGCGGAAAACTGGCGTTTTGTAGAAATGATCAAGGCGACAAGACGCCTTCCAGTTCAGTTCTGGTCAGATCGATCAACTCAACATGCTGCAACACTTCCTGGACCGGTCGTCATGGGGCCGGTGTGGACGGCGTGCTCTGTTTGGGCTTTGTGATTTACCATGAGGCCTCGGGGCAAACGTGCAACATTTTGGTCCAGCTGGGAAGCTCGTCTAAAATAAGTCATTTTTATAGCTTCAGAAAGAACCATGATGGTGCAGTTTGTAAAAGGCAGCTAGGTATGAGATCTACTAATAAACACAGAATGGAGGCAGTTTATCGTCTGACCTCCTCAGGAGACTGAGGAGGAAGAAAAAGACTTTCAACCAAGAAATCGGCTCTCATTGTAATAATTCAGTAATGCCACACAACAAATGCAGCAAAACCAGGCAGTTTTTCAGAAGCTAAACAAGTATTTTGGATGTGTAAACAGAACCGAAGTGAACGTTTCCCAAATAAAATACCCGACGTGTTTGTCCTAACCCTCACCTGAAGTGAAGTTTGTGTGTTTTGGATGTTCGAGGACTCTGCTGCTGCATTAAACACAATATAATACATGAATGTTCACCGAACTACAAAGGAAATGGTCACAGTTTCACAAGAAGCATTGTTTTTTTTTTTAAAACTGCAGTTCTTAAGCATAATGCTGAGTATCAGTGATGCTGCCATGAAAACTCACCAGCTGAAATCAGGAAGTATAGCTCTTCGTCATCATTGTGGTTGTGTTAAAACCTTCTTTGGGTTTGGGAAACTAGCCTACTGTCCTCAGAAAATCTGCAGCCGAAAGCAGATCCACCGCTGAACATCGTTCTTGGATCTGAGGAGTTATGGAATTCCTGAGCGGCCGTTTACACCACAAACACAGTTTTTCATGTAGAAACACCTGTCCCTCTAGATAAATGAAGATGTGGCTCTCAGGCCGAGAAAAGGAGTGTTTAGCTGTTTTCACCTCAAGGGCAATAAAGAGGAGGAAGAATTCTGAACTGTAGGTCAGAGCCTTATTTCATCCTTCACCACTGAGCCGTGACAGAGGACGACCTGGAAGCATCAATCTTCAGTTTGTAGAATCGCTGTCTGTAGGATTATTCTTTTGAAGGCCTTTTCACTTTCTGTTGATTTATTCCTGCCTGGCTGCTGGACTCGGCCATATAGGGTTTAAAGATGGGTCAGACACACGAATGTCCTGAAAGAGGCAGAGATATGAAGATCTCTGCTCGAAAATCAAAGCTTTGACGCTCAGAAAAGGAAGGAACTCCTCCACAGCTCCAAACCACTGGGAGAAAATCTCATGGACACAGTCCGAAACGCTGCTTGACCTGATCAGGAAATCTCGTCTTGCCTTCATCAGCTCTTATTTTATTCTTTGCGTTCTTCAGCTCCTCTATCATCCATGTCATGCGCCTGCCTGTTGTCCTAAAGTTCTGTTCGTATGGACACGTCTGGACGGATCAATCCAGACTTCACCTTCACAAAACTAAATCCTCAAGTCTGTGAAATCACCTCATCAAGTCCTGTGCTGTCCTTAGATTCAGTGAACGAGTTGACCAGAACTCTGCCCCCTGTTGGCCGATTCAGCTGCTCTCTCCTGCTGGTGAGCGCTCTCAGGTCAGAGGTCGTGCAGTTTGCATGTTCTCAGTTGGCTTTTCTGGAGTGTGTTCCTCCGGTTTGCTCCTCACTGCGGTTGTTTTGCAGTAGAAGGATTTATCTTTGGCTCATCAGCTCTGTGAAGGATTGGTTTCCACTGCTGTCAGCTGACGCCGCCTTAAATCCGAACCCCAACTTGATGAAGGTGGAGAGGACGGGTGGATGGCAGCGTGAAACTAGAAAGAAAAGAACTTGGACTGTGTGTTCGATATATTTTTGCAAGTCTAGATTTGGATAATGAGCCAACTATACACTGATTTGAAAATTACATTTTTGCAGTTAATCCAATAAGCAGGAGTTGCTGATACCGATACTGACGATACATCTTGCATCCCTAGAGCCAACCTGATCAATGCGGCTGGAAAGTTCAGTGGAAAGCTGAAACTGAACGGATCGCTGAGAATTGAAGACTTCGACCTCCTCATGCCGGTTTCTTACGGTCGAGGTTCTCGTTCTCGGGGTCATACAGGACAGCTTCTCGTTTCACAGCCTCCTCTTGCTTTATTTCATTTGCTTTATTTGCACAGGAAGTGTGTTGATGAATGGCGGTCGTGTGTTTCCCAGCCTGCCACTGTGTCAGAGTGCCAGACACGACGGCAGTTAGCATCCTTGCATTGTTCTAAGTCATTACCCCGCTCGTATTATTGTTATTATGATTGCAGAGTGAATGCGGGACTCCTCGAGAGCCTGGGCAGCCCATTCACAGCGCCTGCACAAACAAACACCTGGAGGGGGCGAGCGCTCTGAGGAACGGCGCCATCAATCTCGCTTTATGGCTGTGAAGGCTCACGAGGTCGGAGGAAACTTTGGGAAACAGTAGAGACAGTGTTGTTTGTCTCCATTCAGCCTTTATGTTTTACTCCTCACATTGGTCCATCCGTCAGTCTGAATGAGAGTCCTCAAAGCCTTCCCACAAGCGACCGGCGAAGGCTCGGCTTCGTCCTGAACCGGTCAGTCCTTCACATTTCATCCCTTACATTCCAGTAAAACTCCTCCGGAACCTAGAACTGCAAACCGGAATCAAACAATTATGTTTCTTAATGAATATAATCTTATAGCAGACCTACCAGACGGAATGGAAGTGCGAGAGAGGAGCAGCTTTTTAGGCTGTCTTTCGTTTACATTGTGTAGAAAACATTGAACACGCCTCTTAAAACACAAGCTAACCTCTGATAGCCTAGCCTAGCCTAGCATAACAAACAATTTCAACATGGCTGCTTTTAGTACCTTCCCATCCTGTCCATGCTTTTCCTAAACTAACAGTAAATCTCTGACTGATATCATTCGTGAATAGATCTTCATGCAGAACAAGGAGCCGTTTTTCCTCTCGCTCTCAGCCACACCTGACTGAGGATTCACCTCAATGTGTAGCTATGTGTTCAAAACAGCTGCTCTGCTCTGCGCGTGCGTGTGGTGTGTGTGTGTGCGTGTGCGTGTGTGTGTGTGTGTGTGTGTGTGTGTGTGTGTGTGTGTCCAAACCTCTTCTGCTTATCAACAGCTGATTGGTTTGTGCTATAAATATAATAAATAGGATGAAACCCTTGGAGAATTTATCCAGTTTAAAATTTTAAAAGTAGAACCAATGATCGTCTTCATCAGCTTAAAATCTTGAAGTTATTGAAATATTGATTAAACACAACGTTTCTCTTTTATTGTTTTTCTAACTTGAACGGTCAAGTTTGAATGAACATATTTAAGTGAGCTGAGTGACTGTAGCTGCCTGCATGCTGCCTGAGTTGCGTCCTGTAACATCCATCACACTGACGAGCTTCAGCGTTACTTTAATACCTGCTTCTAATGAGCTGGCCTCGCTGCAGGACGACTCCGTTCTCTGTGGGTTTAAACTTCCTGTCATCACGCGGGCTTTTGATGGATGGATCATGTAAGACACGTGAATCCATGAAGCTTTGATCCGCGTCCGATCCATCGGTTTGACGTGAGGCTCGCCGTTCATCAGCGTACGAATTAAGAAGTAATTAAGACATTATTGGAAGTGGCTGCTGCGTCTCTCGGCTGCTATCGCTCACATCTGGAGGGGACGCTCCGTCACCCGGCGGTGGTCCCTCCTAATTGGCTGATGTTGGCGGACAGGCGTGCATCGGCGTGATGAATCGCTGGCTGGGAATGTGGTCACCTCATTATCCGCCGGAGCAGCTGGAAGACGCCGCCGAGACGCTGCAGACGGTCACCACGAGGCGGCGGCGGCGGCCGGACGCCGGGGCTCCGCCGTGTTGACGTGGCCAGACGGAGGAATGACGGAGGAGCGGAGTGTGGTGTGGCGCCGTGCAGAGGGCGGATGTCCGCTACGCCCCTCCTCACCTACACAGGAGAGCTGGATAAAGCTGACGTTTCACTGTTTTTCAACTACCGCAGCGATCGACTTCCCCCACTGAGGGTCAGCGTGGGGAAATGAACATGGAGCCTCCGTCCAGCTCCGACCTCGCTCTGAAAAACAACCAGGAGAGCAGACGAGAAGTGAGAAGTGTGTGAAATAGAACAGAGTGACGTCTCTTAGTGAGTATTTCAATGTGTAAATCCCCACAATAAAGTCCACCGTTGAACTCTTCTTTTTTAGATTTTGTGGATTAAAAAAAGAAAAAAATAATTCAAACATTTAAATGGTGAGCAAAAAAAATCGTATTAGTATTTAAGACATCTTAATAAACATTTTTGATAAATAAAATAATCCAGTTTCTAAACTAATACAGTAATGAATTCACCCAAACATATTGAGACTATATCAATGAACGCTCAGAAGCTGTTATTTCACATTTCTATCAGCATCTGGACATTTAGAAGGGGCGGGGCTTGGTGATGTGGGAGGTGTGGTGCTCTAACGGAGGGGGTTAAACAGGAAGTGACTGACTGCCGGACTTTATTTTGAAAGGACAGCTTTAATCCTGTTTACTGATCTTCTGATCGTTACAGTTTTTTACAATTGCTTAAACACGATATTGAAAACAGGGCTCGGAATCAAAACACTACACACAGTTAGCACAACCACACACACAGTATGGAAACACTTCTCATCCTGTGCAAAATGAAACACTATTGTAAAACCTATACAGTATACACATTTACAAAAACCATACTATGTTACCATATGAAACACACATTTCATCAGGCTGAGTTCTGTTTGAACCAGTTACACACTGCAGTGTTTAACTTAAAACACTGTTGGCAGTTCTCCCTCTGGACCTCTCAGTGAATAGATTACTGTAAGTGAAATACAGAGAAAGTGCAAATATACAACATAGTAAATTCAAACACATCACAAGATCCATGCTGCAGACTTTTGAAATTATGATTTCATTTTATAACCATATTTAGTCAACATAGACAATCACAAGAAAGCACATCCCAACACTGTAAACCCACAAAATAGACAAATAAAAAGACTATACTTCCAGTACAGGTTAAAAATATGTAAAGAAATGAAGAAAACATAAAGAAATCTGAGTAAAGTAAATGAAAAACTAAACATCTCTTACAGCACTTTCTCCGCCGCCATTTTCTTCTCCAGAAGAACGGCGGTTGCACAGGGCGGTTGCAGGGCTCTCTTAGGGTGGGGGGGGGGGCTTTCCTGAGAGCTGGTGGTCGATCGAGATAAGCGTGTCTGGCAGTACGGGAGTTTCCATATCCCATAGTGAGACATCGAAACGAATGCTATGAATGAAACTTTAGGTTACTTAACGTAGCCCCGGATCTCAGAGTAGCATGAGTGAGGTGTCTCACCAGACAGCCCCCGTTTGCTGGGCGAAGCCAGATGAGGTGAAATCAACTTAAAGGAAAGTCGTCAGCAGAACAAACTTGAATTATAACAGCACAACTCAAAATGCTCCACAAACTGAAGTGCACTTAAAATAACGGAGTTATTTCTAAAACAATTCACTTGTGAGTTGCAAGGCATTCATCACAATGAGTACCTTCAACTCTTCTTGATTATTGAGTTATGTGAAGTTATTTCTTTTGTTAAGACGTGCTGTTAGGTTTTACAGTGCATATGTGTCTTCTGTTTTTATTGTTTGATTAAGAATTGAGTCAATAATCTTTAGTTTCCTTTGAGTCAATAATTTTTATTAACCTTTATTTCTTCTTTCTCTGTTTTAAAGTTGACCATTGTTATCTGGATGTTGTTCTGACTTTATCATGTTTTTTTTTCAAGTTAAGACATCCATTTTGGTGGTTTATTACATAATGCACCAAATTATTGCTTTTTCTTCAAAAACATTTTTAACACCCACATTTTGTAAAACCGGTGCAGTATGTAACAACCTGTTACAAAATGCGGCGCTATTACATAATGATGTGAACATTTCTTACATTATTGGACCATGCGGCGCTACAGGGTCGACTGTGGGGACATCAAGGCTGAAAACCAGTTGCACTCTGGGTGAGGCCAAAGATTCAGCACCACGATTCCGTTGAAGAAGCTCCGCCTTTCAGCAGAGCCACACGTTGGACAAACCTCCACCTTAAACCCAGAAGCAGCCTGGACTTTAAAGCGTGACTCACTCAGTCATCAGGTGTCCAAACGTCAGTGAATGAAGTGATGAGTTTTCCTCCCTGCCGCTCCGTCGGCGCTCTGCCTTCTCGATAATCCGTCCCTCTTCTCGCTCCAGCTCTGCCAGAGCGCTTCATTCAGAGCTTATCTCCAGCCGACTTCTCCTCAGAGCTTCAGGAAGAGAGAGTCTGCAGCCGTGAAGCCAGGCGGCGGTATCCTGCCCGCCGCTCGCCGGCCGCCGTGTTGTTTCTGTCTCCTATACGCTGAACGCCGCGGCTCGGCTTGGTGGGACTGATGTTTTGTGTCTTCCTGCCGCAGGTCCGCGGTCCAGGGGAGGACCCGGTGTCGGGCTGCTGCGCTGCCGGCCAGGCCTGGGCCCGGCGCCACCGCCGCTGCGACCGCATGGCTCCGCTGGACGCCGACAGGAAGTCTGTCTGCAGGTGAGCTTCGCTCCGTGAGGAAACTGAAGCATCATTACTGGCTTTATGCAGAGCAGCGTCAGTAAATCCCAGAATAATGAGGACTTGGGACAGGGGCGGTGGTAAAGTACAGTTTGTGCTCTGAAGAGGCTCTGGAAGTGATTAAATGAGTTTATTTAAGTGAATAAAGAGAGATCAAACCTTCCTGGACAATACAACAACACAGAGGCTCCAGACTGAGCGGGAAACCCCGGCGAGTCCAGTTCCACGTTGGATTCAACTCTGAAGGCTTTAAAATCCAAATTATTTTCACAAAACAACATCTGAAGTTCTGAATCTGTGAAAGACAGAGCACAACTTCAGCCACCTGTCAGACATTCAGCAGAAAGAAAACACTGCGCTTTAATGACCGGTTGACTCAACTGTTTAGTTTGAAGTGTGTGAATCACGGTTTGAGTCTGGAGTGGCTGCAGCGAGCAAACACAGGGAGGAAGCGTCTCTTCACGGCAGCGGTTTGGAGCTGGGGCGTGTTTGTTTCTTCAGCCTCTCGGCTGGAGTCGGGCGGCCCGGGCCGCGGACTGACCGCTGTGTCGGTGTGTTTCAGCGTTGCTCAGAGGCAGTGCTGCCTGGCCTCCGTCCGGGAGGCGCAGTGTGAGGCCGGCGTGGATTCAGCCAGGAGAGGACGCCTGCGACGTGGCCGAGGAGATGTCCTGCGAAGACGGCTCGCAGCAGGTAGACGCCAGGAAGCCCCGGCAGGGAAGTCGGCTTCCCACTCACACTGAACCCTTAGCTAGAGGCCTTTTGTGGCTCATCCACCAATGGGAAGCCAACTTCAAGCTGGCATGTCACCTGGATATTATTTTACGAATTCCAAAGCAGAATATTGAAAGCTTTATTTGACCTTGGAGTGGTTGAGCTCACCCAGCCCAGCCGCTCCAGGGCCGGCTCTCAGACAGACACCGCACTGTTTATGTGACTCATTGTTTCAAATGACTCCGGACAAGCGAAGCTGTAATCATGTGTAAATCCTTCACCACAATCACACAGCGCGGGCCGAAGCAGCCAGTGTGTTAAACATCCCGTCTTGTTCAGGAGACGCCGGAGAGGGAGAGGGAGGTCACGCAGCCTGTGTGTTTGTTGGCAGGCGGGAGGCCGAATCAGCCAGAGTCTCCCGTTACTATTTGCATCCTTCAAGCAGAGAACACTTCCACATGGAAACGGGGCTCCCCTCCGAGAGGAAGCTCAGTGGTTTGGCCCGGGAGCCGAGTGTTCTGGCCGAGCCAGAGGATCCTTCCAGGTCCTGGGCTCTCGCTGGCGTTCAGAGGAAGCTTTCAGAAACAGAGCGCAGCGGCGTCTGGTTTCTCAACACGTGGTTCGGCTGGAGGACGGAGTGCTGATCGGAGGCTGACGGAGCGCCGGCTGCCTGTTCTTGGTTTGTCGCAGGTGTGCTGCAGCTGCTGCGCTCTGGGCCTGCGGCTGCGGGCCGAGGGCGGGGCTGCCACGCCCACCAGCACCTGGGATACCCCTGCGGACACGTCTTCCTCACCTGCTGCGAGGAAGACCGGCGCCCGGGCCAGTTCCCCCTGAGGAGGAGGCAGCGGCCTCAGCCCACCGCCCGGCCCGAACAAGGTACCCTGAATCAGCAGGTGGAGGGTTCAACGCTGAAAACACCACTGGCACTTTTTGTTGTTTTGTTTTTTTCTTCATAGTTTCTTAGAATTTATTATAGTAAATTAATCACAGCTGTTTTTAACCTTTTTTAAAGCAGTTTTTATCCAGTTTTGGTCATTATTTGCTGCAGTTTGATTTAACAATATGAGCTGTTCCGACATTTGAATCTTTTTGGCCAGCGTAGCTGTATTGCACTTCTTTACCAGTTTTTACTGAAAGAGAGTTTGGGATATTCTCCTTTTATTGTGGGTTTAGCTATTCCACCTATTTTTAACCAGATTAGCTCCTATTTTACTCTCTTTAGCCCTTTTAACCCAGGAGATAGAGTCTGTAAAAAGTGCAGTTATAACGAGAATAAGATTGAAATCTTAATTTGCATGTAGTTTGTTAAAGCTTGAAGGAGTCGTTGCAGAGCAGATACAGACGTCCGACTCCAGATCTGTGGTTTTAGACCAAACCACGTCTTGTAAACAGCACAGAACCAAGAAACTTTGATTTTCCAGCTCATTGCTGTTGAAGACAAACATTTGATTTGAACACTCCTGACGTGATTTAAAGCTCCTGCTTGTGGTTTGGACCCCGAACCCTCAGAACCCGCCATGCGAGCCGCCGGTGTGCCGCTCCCCCCAAGCCACATGCTAACAACATGTGGCAGCTCACATTTTATGAGGACTAATATGAGGTATCTGTACGTATTAGCACACATTTCCATCATAGACTTGAGAGTTGGTCTTGAGCGGCCCCAGGTCCTGACAGTCCTCCTCATGAACTTCCCCAGGGGTCACTGGTTGTTTGAGGAGCCTAATTTACGACCCTGCTTTCTGGAGCGAAGGTTCGGGGAGGTTGTTTACTCCCCTGAAGGTCCCCGTGGACGGGGAGAGCCACTCGGCCAACGCTTCCTCATCGCGCTGCTGTTTTCATAACCTGCACACAGCAGGACTTAGTGGATTTAGTGAGCTTGAGTCTCCAAGCAGAAATCCTACTCTGGTAGTTTTAGGACGGCTCCTTCACTCGCCATCGATTGGCAGCGTGTTTCCCCTCCGAGTTCTCGTAAAATCTATTCCTGAGAGGAAAAGCCATCACCTGGCTGGCGGAGTAGAACGGTGGCCGATGCACAGAGCTGAGTCTGCTCTGCTGGACGTGAGGGCGAGCAGTGTGGGACTGTGAGAGTGGAACGGTGACATTTCCTGTTACTAATCCAAGATTGTGATTTGATCCAGTTGGCTTCTGGATGAAGTCGGTGTGCTGTTGATGTGTAGAGGATTTCTCTCTCAGGTTTTTCTTCCAATATAATATCTTCTGTTCTGTCTGAGTTCAGAGGCAGGACATGTCTGTATAATCCATTGTAAGATTGACTGGAACAAAACACTGCACATTCTGAATGAGCTTAGAAACCAAACTCCTCTTTTTTCATTATCAGAATGTTCTTGTCTTATTTAATTCGATAATAGACTAAAACAGTGAGGATTTTTCTTTCCCTTCTTGTTGGATCTACAGTTCTAGAGTTGACCCAGGAGCTGCACTGGCCTGATCCGGGTCTGGTAGTTTGAGCTCTTCCATTCTGGCTCCTTGGTGAAACGGCAGCGTTCATCCTGGACCAGATGTCTGAGTACCAGAGGACAGACTCTGCAGGCGCAGAGTTGGAACGCAGACTGGTTAGACAACGTTCCTGCTGGGTTTCATTAGTGTGACATCAGTGCGATCCACCGTCGGCGCAGAACCCACAACCTGTCAGAGGCTTCAGCACCGGTTCAGTTAGGCTACGTTCACACTGCAGGGCTTAATGCTCAATTCGGATTTTTTTGTGAAATCCGATTTTTTTGCGAGTTCGTTCACATTTACAATAAAATGCGACTTATATGTGATCTCCCGTCTGAACGGAATACCACCCAAAAGTGTCCCGCATGCGCAGAAGAGGACAGAACGACGTCACGCAGCAGCGCGCTTCAGTGTTTGCGGAACCCAGAAACAACATACAGAATCTGCAGCTTTTCAAGCGTCGATGATTTATTTAAGAACAGATCAAACACGTATTCTCACAATTGAATAGTGAGCAATCATTTCAGTGCTGCGCTTCTAATCAGCCGCGCCGAGCTCCTTCTGTGTGTGTGTGTGAGAGAGAGAGAGACAGGGGGAGAGAGAGAGAGAGAGAGAGAGAGAGCGAGAGAGAGGGAGAGAGATTGGGAGAGAGGGAGAGCGCGCGTATGGATATTATTATTATTTTTCCTCCCCGTTGTCCTGGCGCTGCAGAATTTAGCGAATGAGAAGGAAGAGAGCCAAGTTTTTGGCCATGGCGTTTTGTGGGCAGTGGCAGCAACAGAGAAACGCAGCCAGGAGTGGTGGGACAGTGATGAGAGGCTTTAATGATACGGAGTTCAATAATATTTTTCGGATGACAAGAACTCCCTTAATGTGCGTCTGCGAGCGCCTTTTTAACACTCACGGTAAGACGCACGTCTTCAGCCCCACATCGTGACGTGCAGGTCGGATAATGCGACCTGGCCGTTCAGACTGAAGTCGCATGGCAAAAGATCCGTACGTATCGGATTTAGGACCACATGTCCAAGTGGCCCTGGGTCGCATTTGAAAAAATCGGATCTGTGTCGTTCAGACTGTCAGGAAAAGATCCGATACAGGTCGCATAGGGGCAAAACAAATCGGATTTGGGTCACATCAGCCTGCAGTGTGAACGTAGCCTAAGACGTTGAATCTTCTTGATTCTGCCTCTGGAGCCTGACTTGCTGCTGCTTGCTGCTGGTAGCGGGTGGAGGTGGAGCGGGTGGAGGAGTGGCGTTGCTGCTGGGGCTTGATGGGGGCCGATGTGGTGAACCAGACCAGATGGCAGCGCAGGCTGCAGCTCCTCCACTCCCTCCGATCAGCTTTCCTCCGTCTCTGCGTCCGTCTCGACGCTCGGCCCGTCCAGCCAGCGCTCCAGTCTGCATGGGTCCGTTCAGACCCGCTGGTCTTCCTGTCTGGGTCCTGGTCCTGGGTCTGCTGCCCTGAACCCTCGTGTGTGCGTGAGGTGCGATGAGTCAAATAAGGACCTTTTTATGTGTTTGTGCTCAACTCTGCAATTAGAGAATTAAATCATCTCTATAAAAGCACAGACCTCGTCCCGGCTCTCTCTCGCTCTCTGGAGCTTTTCATGGTCTTTAAACTGAGCTGCAGCTCTGCGTGAGGCAGCCTCGGCGGCCGTCCTTTAGCGGGAGTCGTAGAGTCGCTGCGTCCAGTGACGGTGAGGTGAGGCCGGCCTCGGCCTGGTGTTCCATTCCTCTGAATCCGCCCGGTAACGGTCCGGCTGCAGCGCTGCTGCTCTGGCTGTCAGCGGGAGACGAGAGATGATGTCAACGTGAAGAGGGAGTCCATTAACCTGCTGACAGCTGGGACAGATTCACACACACACACACCACACACACACGCACACACACACTGGCTTTCTCAGGATGCTTGGCGAGACGTTTTATGGTTGAAGAAAACATACTGGTGTACTGTAATTATTTCCGAGGGGCATATGATGTTTTCAGTCGTCAGACTCGCTGCCTTTTCATTAAAGCGAGGAACACTTAATGACCTCACTCTTTGAATGTGAACCAGTAATAACTGGAAACCAAACTCTGGATCCACTGTTCAGTGTTTAGTTCAGTTAGACACGTTTGCTCAACCTGGGCTCTGCTGTGATTGTATTTTCCTGTCCGTCATGTCAGACTGTGGTGATTTCCTCCGTCCTTTCACGTCGCTGTAGCGTCTTGTTCGTCCTTACCCTGCTCTCAGAGTTAGCCAGTATTCATTCACCTAAATACTCCAATAATTGTTTTAAGGTCCCATATTAATAATATGAATCAGAAAAATCCCTTTTTAATGGTTTTCTAACAGTCACCAGTGTCCCCAGGTTAAACCCATTGTTTGAAGCTTTTTCAAACAAATCCTTTCTTTCAGTTTCAACCTGCACTTTCACAAACATTTGAGCAATATTATATCATTATGTTCTTGAGAAGAAAGAGAGAAAAGAGAAAAGTGGCGTTCATCTCTTGCCTATCGAGGGTCTATTAGGCTTCATAACTCGTCACCGGGGTCCACCTCATGCAACCACACCTTCACGCCTCCGCCTCGTAAACACTCCACAGGAGGTGGGACGGCCACGCTAACCCAGAGAGCTTCATGGATCCTGGGAGGCCTTTCAGGGCAGGAGAAGCCTCGAGGAGTCATTAAAGAAACGCCGATCTGGAGCCGTAAGCTTTAACACTCATGTTGACGGCTGCTCCATAAAAAGCTCACTGTGTCAACACGGCTGTACGCACTAATCTGCACTAATGCAGCACTCCGTTCTTTTGGCAATAAATAAGAGTCAGAAGAGTGGCAGAACGAGCGGTATAAATAACAGCAGCACTAGCGTGCAGCGTTTGAGGCGGTCGGGCGAGGAGAGCTCTCCACAGCAGCTCTTGGTTACTGAGGGTGGTCGTGGAGGCTGCAGCTCCCTCGATTCTGGAAGCCGGTCGAACTCGTGTGAGTGTTAACGGGCTAATTACACACCAGTCTGGCTCCCCTCCCATTAACACAGCCCCCCCCTCCTGTCACTCCCTCCAGTCTCAGACAGCAAGTTCCCCAAGGAGGCCTTCTCCATCAGCGCCACGACGCCGCCAGCCAACGCCGTGGAGGAGCGTGAGGAGGTGGACGAGTGCGGCGGACAGCTGTGCCAGCACACCTGCAGCGGCGGGAGCGGCTCGTAACCGCTGCGGCTGCCACCCTGGCTACATCCTGCAGACCCGCCGGACACTCCTGCGCTCCAGGTAGCCCCGCCCACCGGCCGGAGGGCCCCCAAGCCAGGACCCAGATCCAATAAAGGGCTGTGCTTCTGGCCGACAGTCTAAAGGAACCAAGTAACACTCACTGTGAAAACAAATGAATATCTTACTATTCAAATTAAACGAGAGAGTTGATTTTAGACTTTAAAACTTTCAAATTTTCCAACTTAAATTGTAAAATTAAAGTAAAATTCCAAAGATTGAAACAATGTTTTGAGGAAGCCACCAGAGAACACACTTTATCAAACCAGTACATCATGTCAGCTCACAGAGTTATCGAACCCGGACCTGTCCTGCCTGCCGCCGCCCTCCTGTCCGTCTCGCCGCTCTCAGCCTGGACGTCCAGGACGCTCAAGTCTGAAGACGTCGTCCGTGACTTCCTCAGTGAACCTCAACTTTGTCCAGCTGGTGTTTTACAGGCGCAGAGGAGCGAGGCTCTACATGCTGCTCAGACTGCGCCGCTGTTTACTGCCAACAACTCGGCCTGCTGGGAACTGCAGACGTATTGATTTCAGGAGGAAATATAACCGAAATAACCAGCCTTCTGCTGCTCTTCAGTCGAACATCATGACTCCTGTCAGACGAACAAACCTGCTCCTGCTTAGAGCGGGACCCCCGCTGGAAGCGTAGTGTTTTGTCTCTTGGACGTGGAGCCTTTCAGTTTTTAGCGTAAAAAAGACGGTCGTCTGCAGCAGAAACCAGATCACCGGTCAGGTCTGTGTGCCGACCAGGAGTGTTTCATACTGAAGTACATCCAGGACGCTGGTGTTCCTCTTTTGTTTCACCTGTTCTTCTCAGGTGTGTTGGTTCGTCCACTAGTTATTTTCCCTTCTGCTATTTCCGGGTTTAAATGAAGCTTCCTGCTCGAGGGGAGCCTCATATTTTACTCTAAGATGAATTCCTGTTGTAACTGGTCGAGGCGTCTTCAGCAGTAATGGAACGATTTGCTATTCTGGGTATAAAATGATCACAACTTTTAAAACATTCAAATTCAGTTAAAAAGAAGCCGTGTGGTCACTCTGGCGAGGCAGGACGGAGAACTCCACTGCAGACCGGGAACCAGCCTTTCAGTTGACATTCCTGCTGCTGAATCGTTTGTTCCAGACAGGTTTCACATTATGTGATTTGAGGATTTGATTCCTGCCTTCAAATTGACCACAGTGATGTTTCATCGTCCGTCTTATTGGAGTTTGTTTCCATGGGAACCTGAGTGGAGTGTGTGACGGTTTTATCAGGCGGCTTGATCTACCTCCAGGTAAAAGAACAGATTTGTTAGAAAAAAATTAATCCCCAGAGAAAAAGAAGATGCACAAAGTGACCAGTGGTCAGAGTAGTAATAACAGCAAGAAATAAAAGGTGTCTTGTAGATAAGGTCACTTGAAGGTCATTTAAAAGTTACTGGTCTGTGTTTCGTAGTAGTTAATAGCAGAGGGGACGAATGACTTTGAGTTGATTCGTTTTCCTTTGGGTGGAATCTGCTCTCTTGTAGAACTCAGGCTGTTGTGCTCTGAGATGAGAGTGAGGATTGCAGGTTCTGTGGTTGCTTTGATTTCACTGCACTTCTGAGAATGAACCAACCTGGACTGCGTCAGACAGGTGAGGTTAAAAACATGATGAGAAGGCCGGCTCTTTGGCTGGTCCGGACAGAAAGAGGAAATCCCTCACCTTCTGTGAGCTAGCAGCTAGCGACTAGCTCTAAACTGGAGGCTCCCCTGTTCTTTCACACTGTCCGCTGATCAGACCGGAGTTCACCTCTTGGTCCGGACCAGAGTCCGGGTGAGCTTCACACCTGCCCAGACACAGCGGACTCTCCCTGAAACGGTCTCCGGTCTGGACCAGACACTTCTGGAGTGGCACCCGTCTCTGTTTACCAGGCACACATCACACCTGGTCCGTCCAGCTCCTGTCCTGAAGCCGGCGGAGGCTCAGAGGTCTGCTGGACCCCGATCCAGGACCACACTGAAGGACTGAAGGATTTCTCTCTCTGGCCTGTCTCCATCCTTCGAATGCTGAACTGTGGATACTGCTGTTTGCAGTCAGTACACACAGATGTAGGCAGAGCAGACACCACTCCCATGCTCATAAATGTCGTGACTTCACCTGGTAAAAATGGCGTTTGAGGACAGACGATAGGACCGCAGGCTCTCAAGAGGCTCAGGAGTTCAACACTTAAGCTTTTCAACGTTCCGTTTGGTTCTCCTCCTGCTTGTTTTCCTCTCCAGCAGTCAGATGTGTTCAGAATCCTGTTATATTAAAAAAGGCAACTGAGGATCGATTAAACTGGAATATTTCACTAAAAGCTGTTTGCTGGTTCTCATGCTGTGGTTACTCTGTGGTCAGAGCAGCGTCTGATCTCATCGCCGTCACACTGTGGAGCCACTCTGATGGAAAACACTCGTCAACATTCCCCACAGCCTCAGATGAAGCTGACTGATCGAAGGCTCTGCTCTGCTCTATAAACGAGTGAGAAATGAGCATGGAGCAGGGTTCAGTCCGGTCTGTTAAATCCTCGGTGGTGATGTTTGAGATCCGGCCGTCGCTGATGAACCTCTGTCTTCACCCCGCAGTGGATCCTGATGTGGACAACCGGCTCCGAGAGGTGGACAGACCTGCTCCGGGACCAGTGAGGACCACCAGCCCCAGCCCCCGGACCAGAACAACCACTGTGACCCCCATCAGGGCCGACCCCTGCGCAGGTAAACCATGCAGACTCCCGTTGCTCTGCCTTCTGTTTGCAGGTGAACGTCCTCCTCCTGAGTCAGCCCGTCAGACGCCGCCGTTGTTTTTCTCCTCGATGTTCCACTTCAGCGGGGATGTTCCTGAGGGGATTCACAGCTTCCTGTCCGCTGTCAGCCCTCAGACCAAACCCTCCTGGTTTGAACATCAGCTCAGACTGTAGCAGCAGCTCCAGAGCAACAGTCTCCATGGCCCAGCAGAAGCAGGGACTGAAGACGTTTAAGGGTCTAATCATGTGATGGAGCCTCTGAGCGACAGGGGATTCCTTCCACACACTCCACCAACGCTGAGAACAGAATTCGGACTTTGCTGTGAAATTAGTTAAAAATATAAACAATTCTGACCTCAATGAAGCGGGCACTTGCTTACCCTGGTGTGTCAATGGGTGAATGTGACCTGCTGTATAGGTGCAGCTCACCTGACTGAACTCGGAGGTGTTTTGACGGATGCATAGAAACCAGTCAGATTTGCTGAGCAGCGGCAGAACAGCTGGAGTCCAGAGCGCGTCCTGCTGAGACGCTGTGTGTCTGAACGCTCCTGTGTTCAGTCTGTGTCCAGACAGTGTGTCAAACGGTGAAACTTCATCTGAAGTCTGGGTGATTTAAACCAGCATTAACCAGCTGGGATTTGGGCGCCGTCCGCTGCCCGGCTGCAGGAACACCAGCCTCCCCCCGGCTCCGAGCGTTTCAGGGCTGTTATGAGGATGACGATCCACGTGGAAGCCTCCTCTACCGGATGCATTCTGCTCAAGACATCAGCTCGTCTGTCTTCGCTCCACCCGAAAAGCAGCCAGAACGCTCTGCCCTGCAGTGGACGGGCTGAATCCAGGACAAGGCTCTGTGAGCGCCGGACTCTGTCTGGTCGCAGCGGATCTTCTGAGTGTCCAGCTGAATGGAATTCAGAGGTGCAAACACAAAGTCCTGACGCCCTCCACATCCAGCTCCCGGAGCCCTCTGAGGGGAGGAGGGGTCACGAGTTCCTGGTCCCTGTGGGGCTTTCTTCTTCCAGCTTCCACCGCCTGCTGCTGGATTCCGACATACTCAGCAGCTTTCAGGGACTAAATCCCTCCTTCCTGCTGCACTACTGGCTTCATGCTGTTATCCTGCTCAAAGACCGAAGAGCCTCACCTGGTCTACATGTTCTGGGCTTGGATCGGACATTTCCCCTCTAAAATGGCTTTAAAATCATTTTTTAACAGTCCGACAGCTCCAAGTACCAAAGCAACGCACAAGCATGATGGTCCCCACCATGTTGCACCGTTGGTAGGCTGGATGTTTGTTTTTGGGCTTCGCTCGGTGAGAAAGAAAGACGTCCCGGTGTTTCCAAATAGCTGTCATTTGATTTGTATTGCCTGTGAAACATGGTCCCAGGAGGGACTGGAGTCCTGCTGGCCGCCGTGTCTTCTGTGCCTTGCAGACTGAAACGGCTCAGAATGAAACTTTTTCCATTCCAGGAACCCTGAAGACGGAATGACTGCAGCTGTTCATTTTACTGTCTGTGGAGCTTCTCTAATGCTCTGCCAGCTCCCTCTAATGAAGTCCCACCTTCATTGTCCTTCCCGTCAGGTCATGTGGTCACTGGAGGTTGATCTGAATAATAATTTTCTATCGTGTATTGTAAATGTATTTAAATACAATCAAACGAGTCCCATTAGCTGTGCTCTGCTTGTTTTTTAACAGACATTCTGCTCAGGATTGTTGTTTCGTGCTGTTTAAAGTCTCTTGTCTGGCTTAATGCTCTTGTCTGCGTCCTCTTGCAGAAAATAATCCGTGCGCCCAGCAGTGCACGGCGGTGGCGGGCCGGGCTCGCTGCTCCTGCTTCCCGGGTTTTCCGACTGCTGTCAGACGGAACGGACATGGTGAAGGTAAGAGAGAGCGCTGTCTCCTTTAGCTGCGGTCGTCGATCTGGAGCTTCTCGGATCAGCAGATCAATACTGACTGAAGCTACAGCAGCAAACTGCTCGATTTTTAATTGGATTCACTCGTTCAAGAACAAATAAAATGCAGGTTCTTGTAATGGAGACGTTCGCCTGGAGCATAAGTCAAGCCTGGCAGCAGTGGAATCAGTCACCCGGCGTTCTCACCGCTCCTGTTCATGCACGGCAAGAAGGTCTGTGGTTAAAGTCCAGGTTGGTTTTGGGGGTTTTCTGTGTGCAGTTTGCATGTTCTCACAGTGTCCGTGGTGTTGAAGGTAATTGATCACTCTAATGTGAGTGTGGTTAATTGTGTTTTGCACCATGCTGGACTGGCCACCTGTACATGGCGTCCTCTGCCTTTGAGCATCGAGCACCGGGATCTCCTCCAGCCCCTCGTGGCCCGCATGGTTGAGAGATGTAGAAAATAAATAGATATTATTGGCCTGTTGCTTGTTTTAAAGCAAAAGTGTACACTTAACTCCCAAACCTGGCCTCGTTATTCTCAACGTTTGCACAAAAAAACCCAAACAATAACTCCAAAGTTGCACCTTATCCCGTGTTTCCCCAAAGGATTCATGTCAAGCAGTTATAGTGCGTCTATTCATCGCATACAGCGATCATTGGGTAAATTGCAGGACACCCCTTGTTAGTTCAGCAGTCTACCACAGGAAACACCCACACCACTGGCACAGTGAAGAGGTCAAATCAGACTGAAATGTTGCTCCATAGAGCAGGATTTCAATTGTGAGAGGAAAGCAAAGTGCTAACATGAATACTGTGCAGGGTATAGAAGGTGAACATGCTCTGGAATCAACCCCGAATCTTCTTGTTGTGAGGCAGTAGAGCGAACCACTGCAACAGTGTCACTGCACGGTGGTGACGTTAATCTGAAGTGAATCTGATCCTGAGGCTGATGAGGAGTAACGTGAAGAAATAAGGAAAGTGAAATGCTGAATGCCGTGGTGAAAACACTCCGACCTCTGCTTCTGCTGCTTCCTCCTGTGAAGCTGTTGACTGAAGAAAACCAGCTTCCAAGATCACACGTTAGTGGCAGCTCTCCTTTTACCATCCACAGAGCTCACAACACACAAACGACTGATAACAACCGTCAAACAACCAACACCAACATGTCTGCAATCCGACTTGATTAAAACAGATACTGAGAAGAATTTTACAGAAACAGGAGTGTTGTCAGGAAAAAGAAGGTATCAGGAGCATCAAAGAAGAAGAAAAGATCCAGAGCTGATCCACAGCAGGCAGAAGGGAAAGCTCTCTGCTAGAGATGACTGGGAACAGACAACAGGATGAATCGTGACGACAAGAAGAAACTGGTGAACACAATCAGTATGGGATGCAGGAATCTCACCTCCTGACAGAACGACAGCAGGGATGTGCCCTTCATCAAGCTGAGCCACTTTTATAACAAAAACTCTTAAAAAACCCTGAAAAGCCACAGAGGTCTGATGAGCGTGAGATTATGGTTGGAGAGAGTGCTAGCAGAGGCGTTGGTGAAGGATTGCTGCAGGAGCTGGAAATCAATGTCAAATGACAAATGAAAGCCCCACATGAGCTCCAGCTTCATATTTTACCTCGATAAGAGCCAGCACACGGCTCATAGATGTAAAAGTCCCCCAAAAAGAACATTGTTATCATGTCGAAGTCCATTTCCCAGGGATACCCTCACCGTGAGACCTTCGCAGCAGTCATTAGGAAATCGATACTTGGATCAGGAAAAAGAGTAAAATCTTGGCAGCAGGAATGATTTATGAGCCACCGGTGGAATTCAATACACTTCAGGTTGGCATTGCAGACAGAATGAGAGGAGATACATAGACGTGAAAACACTGGAACGGTCAGACGGCGTTCCCCCGGAGCCCTGAAGGCTGCAGTGAGAGACCGAGCGAGCCGGGCTGGGCGAGTTTCCACGCCGGAGTTTATTTAATCAGGTCTGTCTGTTAGCAGAAGGGATAATGCCTCTCGATAGCTCAGCGCTGTACAAGAATTAGAGTCTCAGCTCCGATCGGCTCATTGGGCGAGCGCTCACTCTGCTAAAGCGTTCCCACATGTGGGTGGGTGGGTGGGCCCGGTCGGCTTCAGGCTGGCCGGAGCAAAGCAACAGCCCGGCGAGAGCGAGCGGCTCACACTCCAGCAGCACACTGGAATAAACCCTGGATGTGGAAGACGCATGGCGCAGACCGTGAAAACCCGGTGGAAACATTAACACCTGGAGCGGCAGCAGCTCGCCGCCGTCCGTCCAGCCTCACTGCAGTTTGGGTCGGCTGGAGGAAACACTGGAATCAGTCTGTTTGGCTACGGGTGGACAGATATGACTGTTACAGTGTGGACATACTGTCTTCTTATGGACATTTATATAAGCGAAAAAAAAAACCCAATGACATTAGAGAACAGATGTTTGAAATGTTTCCAACCATCATTGGTTCAGAGAGCGAGAGCAGCAGAAGGATGACTCCTGTTTTCAACTCTAGGAACCACTTTTCAGTCAGTTTGGCCTCAGATCCGACTGCCTTGATTTCAGGAATACGATTTTACGCAGACGATACCATTATAGTCAGTTTCCCTCGGTCCTGCCGTAGCCTGGTATTACCAAGCTTTTCTTCAACTCAACATCCAGAAAACCAAGAAAACATGCATCGATTTTAAACAGGAGCTCCTCAACAACAGTCAAAATAAAGCCATTAAAGTCCAGACAGCAGAGACGGTCCTCAGTTATCAATATCTTCAGATGACAAGCTGACATCCACCTGTCTTTCACAGAAGATAACTGGTCGGTGTGAGGAGACTTCCCAACTTCTAGATCCATCGATCTCTGATGGTTTTAATCGGCAGATCCTATACTGAACCTCTGCTGAGCTTTTCTCTCCTCGTTGGTTTAGTAATCTCAGTATTAGGATATTGATGCACTAAGCAGTGACATATAGACGAGTGGTTAGATCAGAGCAGCTCACATCAGCTGATCTGTTCAACAGGAACAGAATCACGAAGCCAAATGAAGCATCTTCTCCCTCAGCTCCATCCTCCACATGCTGCCTCCAGGCTCACACTTCCTCATATGAATATCTGCAGGTACAAGCTCTCCTTCATGCCTGACGCCACCTCCCCTCTGCATACAGCTCAGCGTGGAGGAGTCGGACCTTTGATTTGGTTTGATTTGTGGCTTCTCACCAGAGGCAGGAGCTTCTAATCTGCACTGATGGCTCTTTCACTGTCCCTGATTTCACAGCTGACAATCTGTTGAAGCCGACCTATTTCAGATTATATTAACATTCGACTGAGTCACTAGTACTGATGTTGTTTCAGCACACACTATTCCCCGTGCATGTTATTTAAGTCTTGAACTTTGCTGGAACTGTCAGGAATGCTCTTGACCCAATGTTCAGACCCGGGCTGGATCGGCAGGAGACGAGCCTTCATAGGTGTTCAAGAAACAGTGATTGAGCGTAGCGCTGCAGAGCTGAGCGTGAAGAGCTCCCAGCATGCCGTGTGTTTGACTCGTTCATACACAGGCAGTGAGAACTGATCGTACACAACAGTCAGCCTTTCACCAACTGAGGCCCGAGCGGAAGAGACGCAGACATTTCCTGTTGATTGAGCGTTTGTCGTTTCTGTGTGTGGTGTTGTGTGTGTGTGTGTGTGTGGTGTGTGTGTGTGTGTGTGTGTTGTGTGTGGTGTGTGTGTGTGTGTTGTGGTGTTGTGTGTGTGTGGGGACATGAATAAACTGACCTGAACTGAATGCTGACTGTCTAAATGAAGCCAGAAGTTTCCAGTGTAAATATACATAGACGCTGCAGGCAACATTTTTTAGCCTTCTCCCTACGACCACATGCTAACGGTCCTCTTCTCGTGAACCCTCCTGCGCTTTAGAACCAGCGCTCCCAGTTCCGCGTGCACTGACGCACTTCCACTTCCTGCAGTAAATGGAGCTGTGAAAACACTGAGCTCCTCAGTGAAGGAGTATCTGGATTGCCGACACACACGAGGCCAGGACTTTGCGTGAAGCTAATGTTTGAGGGTCGCCCTCGGAGTACGAGCTGGATACTGAAGGCATTGTCTTTCAGTTTGTACCTACTGAATATACAAGTATTATTCTCTTAATTCAGTCCCAAACACCACTTCAGCCGTCATGTGCATGTGATCTGTGTTGATGCTGAAGGTACGTCATTAAATGAACCCTGGTTTGATTCCAGTGTCAGTGTGGTCCAACACGCCTTCAAAGTGTGCATTTTGATTCAGAATCAGGCTTCATTTCATTCAGTAACTCGTATCGGTGCTCGTGTCAGCAGGTGGGCTGATTAAAAGCTTCAGATTGAAACTGACCGTCAGCAAATTTAAGTACAAGTTAGTTTAATCACATTCCACAAAGAGGTCCACACACACACACACACACACACACACACACACACACACACACACACACACACACCACACACACACACACACACACACACACACACACACACACTGTCATGCCAGCTCCGTCCCCAAAGCGAACCACCACAGGCAGCTGTGGATTTGGTTTGCATTCCTCCAGATGTTGCACGGAGCTGAGAGCTGGAGTCATGGAGCGAGGGATGAGCTCTGAGCAGATAGCGAGCAGCGCCTGCTGCCTTCTTCCTCTCTGCGCTCACATTGCTAACTATCTGTTTGGTTTCCATGGCTGAGATCGTCCGATATAATTCTGCTCCACCTATCTTCTGAATGCCCCCCCACCGGGACCCACTGAGGCCTCATCCAGGCCAAAGGTCACACCCTGCTGGACTCTCATCAGTCCACACACACATTTCAGAGAATGGAGCGGTGATCAGGTCCATGCTGCTGGTTCTCATGGAACTGGGATTTTCACAAACTTCTAATTAACAAAATGAAAATACAGAGAGAGGCTCTGGTTGGAACAGCCTGGCTGTTGCGGTCACATTCGTGTCCATTTCTGTTTTTTACAGGCGGATTTTGCAGACTTCGATGTGGGTGTGCTTCTTCTATGACTCATTCATAATCAGAGCGGTTTCTCTTCTTCCCTTTAAAGAGCCGAGGCCCACTTTCACTTCGCAGTATATTGAAGAAATCTGGCTTGTGTCTGTTTCTGACCTCCAGACCGTTTGAAGCAAGTGTTTGAATTAATTGGCAGAGCTGTTGATGTTTTGATGTGCGTTCTTGCTGCTCTGTGAGGAATTTCCTTTGTTTGGAAACATGCGGTCCAGCGTTCGGTTGAAGTCTCCGCGGTTTCCCCGCCCGCTCACCAAAAGGCTGCGTGGCTTCGAGGTCCACTTCCTCCAACAATCAGGATGTTTTCACGTCCATAATGAGAAGCAGCCTGGAGCAGCGGGTCATTCCAGTTGAGGCTCCAGCTGCTGGCGTCCTCAGGAGGAGGCAGCAGCTTTCTGCAGGTTCTCAGTCCGCTCATCCAACATCCATCCATCCTCAGCACCACCTTATCCAACCAGGACCGTCGGACAGATCGCACCGTGGACAGTTTTATCATGTCTAAAAACATTCAGCATCCAGCTGTGGGGTAGGAAGTCGCTTGTTTTTCTCTCTTTATTGATGCTAAAGTTTCCTCATGGAACCACTTCAGGTAAAGCCAGTCTGCACCTGTAGAACTGGACGGAAGCTCAGGAAAGCTGATCTCTTGGTGAAAACACGCTGTGGTCCAACCTGAAGGCGTCATTCCAAAGAGAAGCATCACGGTGAGCCGGCTTCGTTCAGTCCCGACGCCTCCCTCCTCTTCACGGAGTTATCTCAGCGTCTATCTGCCGGCTCTGCCCGACCGGGCCTTTCTCAGAAATAAACTCTGTGTTTCCGCCTGGCGTCAGCTGACTTCCCTCCTCTCAGCGGCGTAATGCTGCCGTCCCGGGGGGGGCGGATGCTGGGGGGGCGCTGGGGGACGGTGGAGGCACTCTGAGGAAACAGCAGCTTTTTTCCCTTCGGAGTGACGCACTGGAAAACAACGCCGGGCGCCGGCGCTCTGCCACTTTCTGCACCGGCGGCGCTGGAAGCCGTCCCGTTGGTCCCGGGGCCCACAGGAAGGGGCGGGGCAGGCGGGCTTCACCCCGGGGGGGTTGATATCCTCCCCACAACAGGGACAGCAGACGTGTCAGACGGAGGACGTTTGGAGTTTGTCACTGGAGGTTTTTAACGGCGTTACAGAAACACACTCCTCTGATCAGCGCTCGTCCCTCATCACACTCCTGCTGGGGAGGCGCTGGAAGACGCCATTCCTTCACGCTCCCCGCCAACAGAAGGACGTACAGTACGTGAACCCTCAGGAGAACGCCGCCCCCCCCGGGAGGCATGTTTTTAAAGCACTCTGTCTTTGGATTCTGGGACATTTCGGGGGCGATCCTCTCGCTCTGGACGTCCGCCACGCCCTCGGTAATCCCAGTCCCGGCCCATCGGCCGCTCGGCCTGATAAGGGAATGCAGCCGTCTGATAAAGAGGAGCCCCGGTCCTCCGTCTCGGCGCCGGCCGGCCGCCGCCATAAATCAACAGCGCCTGTTTACCGGCCCGCGGTGCCGTTCCGCCGATAAAGATTTAAACATCCGCAACCGTGGGCTTTATTTCAAACAAACATGCACAACAAGCAAAGCATCACTGAGCTTTTTGCCCAGATCTGATTCTCCCAAACTGCCGAGGGGTTTACGGAGCGGCGGCGGCTCAGAGGGGATGTGGCGGTCCTGCCAGCTCTGCGCTCCACAACACATGGTGTGAGCGCCGTGTCAAAACAAACCTGCATTCAGGGAGGCTGAAGTGAAGCCGTTTCCTCTCTTGGTTTGGTGTAAACTTTACTTCACCAAATTAGAAAAACGTTCCCCGAAACATTCAGGACTTTACAGCAGCGGGGAAAATTAAAATGTAGGAGATTCCAGTCAGACGATGCTGTGACCAGAGTCAAGGAAATAATCCTTCAATATCTGTGGATCAATGGACAGCAGCTGTATTAGCCTTAGCATTAGCATTAGCATTAGCATTAGCCTGACTCCGGTGGATTTGGGTGCAGACGGAGCAGCAGCCTCACTTCGCTCCACACCTGATTCTACTGATGCTCTGAGGATAAAAACTCAGAGGAGGATGGTTCCACGGTGGAACCAACAACTGAGAACATTAAAGATGGGGAGAAGAGACGTCTTCTAACTCACCTGGGAGTGTTTTATTCTGCCCGGAGAGAGTTTCATCTATTACAAAAAGAAAAAGCAGAACTCAGACTCCCACCCCCCTCGCCCCACTGAAGCTACAGCCAAGCTGCACTGCTGATGGACTGCTGGCTTTTTGGCTCAGATTATTATGTTCTTGAGTATTTAGGCTTCCTGTAACACGGACCTGATCATTTATGACCCGACTGTCAAACAGCGGTAGCTAACAGGTCTGTAAATGAGACCTCAGAGGTTATTTTTTAGTGCTGAACACGGTGCAAACAAAGCAGCTTATTTAACTTTAACGCATTCATCAGCGGGCTGAGCGCTTCTTATTTACACTTTCTTTTAGCTCGAAATGAGTTTGCTTGAGGAAAAATACATTGATCTTTATACTTTACTTTTAATGAGCTCGAAGTTGTTGTTGTTTTTTTTTTAAGTGAATCACAAAAGAAATTTAGGTTTTAGACTGAAAGATAGTAACTGTAATGAAATCCACAGCCTGGTAGACCTGCTGTAGTGTCTGAGGCGTTGTGAGCATGACGGAAGAATTAATCAGATTGTTTGAAGGGCCTTGTCCTCTGAAGACGGCCTGGTCAGTAATTAATCTCACATTACTGCAGTTTAGTTTCAAAATAACAAACCTGAGCAAATCTAGATCATGAAGTTTTCTTTACCAAATTAAGATTTTATTTTATTAGCATCATCCACACCTGCCTGCGAATCACTTCAGCTGCTTAATGTGAGGAAAAGACGTAGATTTGTAAAGAGCTCCATGTTGTCACATTTGTTAAAAAAAAAAAAAACCCTCTGTTTTTGTCCAGTAACTGAGTTTCTCTGAACTCCAGCTGTTCTCTTTCTGATTCCATGTTTCTTTCGGGGACATTGTTCTTGCTGTCTGTCAAAGGTTTTTCTCTCGCAGCAGCGTTTCTCTTCTCATGCACTGAGAACAGAACTCTCTCCTTAATGAGTGGAATTAGCAGCCAGCAGCTGTTTTCTCATCACCCTGGCTCCCAGTCGCCCTGCTGTCTCCGTCCTGACTGGACTGAAGACGTCGCTCTGTGTCCGCCGGTCCTGATCGGTTTGCTGCTGCTGGATTCCGACTCCTTCAGCTTGAGGTCTGTCTGTCTCTGGAAATGACTGAAGCATCCAGAGAGAGGAAGGGGCAGCTGTCGGTTGTAATTAAAAGGTGTATTGATCAGCGCAGCAGACTGCAGCCCGGCTCAGGCTCATTCTCCTGGTCTGAGATGCTTCCAGGTGGTTTCAGTCGTCAGTGTTCCAAAGAGCAGGCCAGGCTGTCGCGTTTAGTTTGGCACTGAATGTTTTTGAGTTACAGGAACGTTAAACTGAGAAACGTAACTGTATTTAAGAAGGAGCAATAGTTTGTAATTCAGCCTTCAGTTTGTAACGTACGAGAGGCTGAATGATCTCTGAAAACCACATCTGGATTTGAGAACTGATTTTATATGGAAAGACTGAATTGTTACCAAAAAGGAAACGGCACAGAGGGACCATCCATCGATTTGTCCGTGGACTTTCAGTGCTTTCTGAAGAAATGGCTGCTTCTGTCTTCAACATGCGTCAGAGTGTGTGAGCGTCTCTTCACTGCTTCCTGTTGAACACGATTTAAAATCTTTCTCAGCAGCCAGACTCCACCATCCAGCTGTGGTTCTGCAGGTTTCCTCCTGCTAAAGGGACTGTTTCATTCCCTTCATCTCCTCCGTTTGCTCATTTGAATTGTTGTTTTTCTTTGTGAATGTTTTTTTGAAATGATTGTGTTGTGTTTGGCGCTGAATCGAATGTCAGGTTCTTTGTTGTCGTTCGTCTTGCTGTTTGATTTGTTGCCATCTGGAAGTTTCACGATGTGTAAACGCGCCCTGCACGGCCGCTGCCTGCTCTGATGTGTGAATGTGTGTGTGAATGGGTGAATGTGAACTGAATGTCGCTCCCTGGGAGCCTACCAGTGGCGTTCAGAGGACCGGAGCAGAGAGGAAGACCCTCGGAGACCTCTTCGCCTGCCGCGCCGTCACAGCAGCAGAGGAGATGAAGCGGCTTCGCTTTCGGCTCGGCTCACTCTCCTCTCGCCTCCTCCTGCAGACGTGGACGAGTGTGTGAGCGGCGCCCGCCGCTGCCGGCCCGCCGAGCGCTGCGTCAACACGGCGGGCTCCTTCGTGTGCGAGCTGCAGGTCGGCTGTCCTGCCGGCTTCCGGCCGAGGAGCGGAGTGTGTGAGGGTGAGCTCCTTCAGCCAAAGACCCAGAAATCACTGCTTCTGTACATTAGTCCGTATCTGCTTTTCAACATTGATCAGTGTGCTTCAGGGGTTAAATCTCTCTCACTTCTGAAACTCGACTCCTTTCCTTTATTTAAACCTGCCTGGGATGTTTTGTGTGACGTTGTGTCGTGGCTTTGTTCAGAGGTCACTGTGTCAGTAGATTAGTGGCTGTTAATGCCGTCAGCAGGAGCAGCACTTTCTTTAATTATGCACATTTTCTATTACACAATTACAGCTGTTTATTTTTTTATCCTGCAAACTGATTGTATTGTGGTTAATTACAGTCCTTCAGAACGCGCCGCAGCCTCTGGTGTTAAACGTTAATAACACATCTCCTTCTGCACTAAGTCACATTAGCAGAGGGAATCTAATTACCATCACTTAGTTCACATTTAAAAAAACTGCTAACAAGTCCCACATAGATAAACCAACCCAAAGCTAAACCATTATTACAACCAGGACCAAGTGAAACAGCAGCTCAGGCTTCAAGACGTCGTCCAGAAACCACAGCAGATCCCATCTGTCTGAAACCAGTCCAAACCCTGGGAGGTCAGTCACAGATCTGATCAAACCGGGGTGAAAACTTCAGTAAATCGGTTCCAACACAGTCTCCTCCAGAGAATGGAGACTGGAAACCAGTTAAATCCAGTTACACACTGAGCTCAGTCCACAGAACCAGCTGGAAGCCTCCTGAACACAGGTAACAACTCATGGAAAACCAGTGAAGAACCAACCTGAGCGAACTCCAGAAAACAAAGAGCTGCTGCAAACCAGTGAGAACAACCCATAATCCAAAACACAATCAGAAAATAGACTGGGAGTAATTATATTAAAGAACTAAACTGTGATGAATGAGTCTGAAACATCCGATCCAGTGAGCCTGTCAGCTTTACTCCTCCTAAATGGTTTTATTTTAGAAGAAAATAAGAAGTAATATCAAAATTGTTATTGGTTTATTTTCTTTATCTCTACCTTTGAAATGAATGCTGTAATATATCATGTTTTAAATCACAGAATTGTGTAGTTTTGTTCCTTGAAGTCTTTCTTCATCAGTGAAGGTGTTAGTTCATACTTTGAGAATGACCCAGAAGGCCTTCAAAGCTGTGGATTCTGCTCAGCGGCAGGCTGGTTGTCCTTGCTGGTCTTCCTGCAGCGCAGTGGCTTCATGCCTCACTTTTCCCTCCAGGTGAAGCAGAGTGCTGGAGTCTGGAGCCACAGTGCCACCTGCTGGCGAGCTGCAGCAGCTGCTGGAGCCCCCGGTCGGCCCTGACGTGTCTCTTCCTGTCTGTCCTCAGATGTGGACGAATGCCTGCTGGGCAGCCATGGCTGTGGCGTGGGCACGGTGTGTGAGAACACGGCGGGCTCCTTCCTCTGCAGGCCCAAACACAAGTGCATGAGCGGCTTCTCGCAGGACGACCACGGAAACTGTGTCGGTAAGAGAGTCGTTTAGCCCATCCATCAGTCTGAGGTGAATCCAGACACAGTGATGGACTCATGGAGGAGAAACTCAGAAGCAGAAAAGTCATTTCTTCTTACACTTTGTCAGTCAATTGAATTTATTATCAAAAATAATGCAGAAAACTAAGTGTTGTTTAGAATGCTTGATTGTTGGCAAGACGACAACAATCTGAAGATGTTATTTTTAATAAAACTGCGATGGCGAAAGGCTCATCAGCTGCTGTGTGCTGCTGCTCGGAGGCTTGATGCTGTGCGTCTGATCCTGCAGATATAAACGAGTGCAGCGGCCTGAGCGACCCCTGCAGCCCGGGGTCGACCTGCGTCAACACGGTGGGCTCCTACACCTGCCAGAGGAAGACGGTGGCCTGCAGCCACGGCTACCACGCCGGCCCCGACGGCGCCAAGTGTGTCGGTCAGCTCCACCGCTCTCAGCTCTCTGGAAAACAACCAACGCAGAAACCTTGAGGCGCCGTTTAAAACGAGAATGAAAGCAGAAGAAATTTTATGGATCTGAAAAACTTCAAACTCTCATGTTGAACAGGTTGATTCAACTTCTCCTGTGGAAGCTAACGGAGGGACTTTAATGGATGTAACAAGCTGTAAAGATCCAACACATCTAGCGTGAACACACGCTAATGCTAATGCTAATGCTACTGACAGGAAAACTTTTCTTGGTGCTGAATTCGAGTCAATTAGACAGGAGCTTAGTGAAACAGTAACTGAAACAGTGAAAAGCATCCAATCCGTCATCTCTCCTTGTGAACCTTTATGGCGAGTTGTGACTTTATAGCAGAAACAGGCTCCAGCTCCCCCTTGTGGCCTGGCATGCTAACTACACCATTTTCAGGATTTCTGCTGTAAACATGAAACTCTCCTCTGGTGAAAACGCTAACACTTGTTCACTCTTGAAATGTTGTCACGTAAACCGGGCCTTGATGTGGAAGCCACAGTAAAAGTGAGCTCGATTACAAAGAGAGAGAGCGAGAGACAGCAGCTCTGCAACTTTTGTTCTGTCAAAGTAAAACGGAACAAATATTCAGCTCCAGTAAGCTTCATCATCATATTGCTGATGTTATCAGAATCATTGGTGAATAATTTGTCTCCTCCAAAAGTGGTGTGTGAAGTTTATGTCAGTAATATTCTTAGCTAGCAGCCGCGACAACTGAATAACTCCTTGGTGACCTTTGAATAGAATAGAATAGAATAGACTTTATTGTCATTGCACTGGGGGGGTACAACGACATTTCGTGGGAGCTCATGTGAAGCTACAATTCACCTCGATTAAAATGTCAAGGACAGGAAGACTTAGGACAAAAAACATCAGGGACAAAACAGAAAACAACACAGGCATTTGGTGAAGACAGAAAAAAATACAAGGGCAAGTATAATTTGCGTAACCGCATCCACAAGATGCAAGAATAATAAATAACAGTGTAACAGAGTGGTGATCATGCCACATGAGGCACAAACTCTTTAAGTGCGAGGAGGTAGTTGGGTGATTTAGTCCATGGGGGGGGGGGGGGGTTATGGGAGACTGGTCATAAGTGAGTGTGTGTTTCTGTGTCCGTGGGTGTTTGCAGTGCGTACGGCCCAGGGGAAGAAGCTGTTTGTCAGTCTGCTGGTGTGTGATTTTATTGACCTGTAGCGTCTACCAGAGGGCAGAAGGTCAAACGGGGGGTGGGCAGGGTGTGCGAGGTCTCCTGTGATGGCTTTGGTCCTCCTGAGGCAGCAGGATGTGGAGATGTGCTCCAGACTGGGCGGGGTGCTGCCGATGATCTTCTGGGCAGTGGTTATGACCCTCTGCACCGCCTTCCTGTCCTCAGCGGTGGAGCCTGGTTCACACTCAGACAGGACGTCAGCACGCCCTCCACAGAGGAGGACAGAAGGCCAGCAGCAGCTTTGTGCTCAGGTTGTTTTTCCTGAGCACACGGAGGAAATAAAGCCGCTGCTGCGCCTTTTTGACCAGGGCTCTGATGTTGTCAGACCAGGAGGGTCTGCGGAGATGTGGAGCCCAGAAACCTGAAGGTGGTGACAGTCTCCACCTGTTCTCCATTTATGAGGAGGGGTGTGTGGTCCTGTCTAGTCCTCCTGAAGTCCATGATCAGTTCTTTAGTTTTTTGGACATTCAGGGTCAGGTTATTTACTGAGCACCAGGCTGAGAGCTCCTCCACCTCGGCCCTGGACGCTGTCTCGTCCTCGCCTCGGATGAGTCCGACCACGGCGGTGTCATCCGCATACTTGATGATGGTTGGTTGGGTGGGTGGGAGAGCAGTCGTGGGTGTACAGGGCGTACAGAAGAGGGCTCAGAACACAGCCTTGGGGGGGAACCAGTGCTGAGTGTGATTGTGGATGAGTGGTGGGGACCGAGTCTCACAGACTGTGGGCGTCCAGTCAGGAAGTTTTTAATCCAGTAACAGGTGAGGAGGGGGATTTGTAGTTTGAGCAGTTTGGTGGTGAGGATGTCTGGGATGATGGTGTTAAATGCTGAGCTATAGTCCACGAAGAGCATCCTTACGTAGCTGTTCTTGTTCTCCAGGTGGCTCAGCGCTGTGTGGAGTGTGATGGCGATGGCATCCTCTGTAGACCTGTTTGGCCTGTAAGGCAAACTGGTGAGGGTCGAGTGAGGGAGGGAGGGAGGTCTTACAATGATGGTCAGAGCACAAAACCTCCAACGTGAAAAATGCAGTAAGCTGAATTACTGGTTGTATTTCTTCTGGAGACTCCACTCGTCTTTAGATTATCTCTACATACTTTCCACATGGCGTCCGCTGGGGTTTGGACGTGGGTTCCAGGTATCGTGACTCTGGTTCTCTGTGTCCAGACACTGACGAGTGTCTGATGGGGACGCACCGCTGTGGAGCCGGACAGATCTGTCACAACCTGCCCGGAACGTACCGCTGCGACTGCCAGACGGGCTACCAGTACGACGCCTCGCGGAAAGTCTGCACCGGTACGTACGGCCGCCGAGGTCCAGACGGCCCCGCCCACCCTGAAAACAAAGGCTGTGCTCCTCTCAGGACATTTAAACATTGAAGAAATTAAAGCTGAATTAGTGTTTGGCTTGTAGTTGACGGTTTTAAAGTGCTGTAGGCCACAATAGTTCGTTCCAGAGGAGGTTAAGCGGTCTTGCGGTCCCGGGTTTGGTTCTGGGTTGAGCACCGGGTCCGGGCCGAGCCGTCCGGTGACTGCTGCCTCCGTCCTGACAGATGTGAACGAGTGCTGGCGCTACTCCGGCAGGCTGTGTGCTCAGACCTGTGAAAACACCCCGGGCTCCTACCGCTGCGCCTGCACCACCGGCTTCTCCCTGGCCCCCGACGGCAAGAACTGCGAAGGTAAACCCTGAAGTAGTGTTATCTTTAACAACGTGGCCGTGCACGCCGAATCGCACGGGAGGCCCTGACGCCTGGTCTGCTCACCCAGATGTGAACGAGTGTGAGAAGCAGCCCTGCAGCCAGGAGTGTGCCAACATCTACGGCTCGTACCAGTGCTACTGCCAGCAGGGCTACTCCCTGAGGGAGGACGGACACACCTGCCAGGGTACGCCGCCGTCCGGGCGCCGCCGCGACAGAAACACAGTCCTGAGGAGTCTGCTGAACAAACGCCACACCACAATAAAACCCGTCTAATGCGACCTCTGAATCCAACACAGCTCTAATGTATTTAATACTGGGACCTCAGTTATTTACAGTGAAGACAAATATTCACTTTGCAAAGATGAGTTAGAGAAATAAATTAGTTTAATAATCTTTCTTTAGGCCACTTTCACTCTCATTGACAGTGTCTATTATCTGTCTGAGAGAACCGGATGATGAATTTTTACTGGTCAGTGGTTTTCAGCCTTCCTTCACACTGACTGGAACTAACTTTATTCACTCACCGTTTGGTGTATTCATCTTATTTCAATTCAGTTTGAAGGTTGGGTAACACTTTATTCGAAGCACCCGGTATAACACATTATAAGTAGTTATAAACAATCATAAATGATCCCAATGCTTTATAACCCACTATACAGCATAGGGTTAGGGTTAGGTCCTGGCATTGTGATCATTTATGAGTGTTTATAACTATAGGTATACAGTGCTATAATGTACTTATAATGTGTTACACAGGGGTGCTTCAAGTAAAGTGTTACCGAATGTTGAAACAGCCAATCAGGGAAATAGGTCTAAACCTGCCAATTCCACATGTAATTCATAAAGAATAGACTTTCTGCAAATGTCTGGTTTGGCTCGCAGCAGAACCTCAACATGTGCTGCACATGACGGGAACTGAAGCACGCTAATAACGGAGAGCCACTGTGATCAGTTCCATCCCATCTACACTGCCCTGGATCTAACAGACATGAAGAGCTGCAGAGCTGCTGTCTCTGTCTGGAGGAATTTACCCCACAGGGTTTCTCTACCTTTCATTTCTAATATGAAATGAGTGTAAAGAGGATGAATCAAAAGAAGACTGTGTAAATGAAGGTTTTTTTTTCTTCAACTTCATAAAGACTCAAAACTGAAGATTTACGTTAAGTGAGATAACTAAAACATGAGTAAAAAGCTTCATCATGGAATAAAGTATCTTCTGCCAGCCAAATAACAGATCAATTTTCACGTTTCACTTTTTTTTGAATAATTAAACAAAAAAATGTGACACAATGTTGTAAAAATCTTCTGTTTTCAGAGAAGAAATCAAGCTTTTTCTTTTTTTCATGCATGCAATAAAATACCCCCACAAAAAACAAACAAAAAAAATCAACAAGGATTTTGGGGCCAAATCAGAAGCAAAATAAATAAAACAATTGAAATTTTCATGAATTTATGAATGAATTTGCATTTACAATATTGATAAAATACTGATTTTTATCGCTGTAACTATACTCAAACTTTTTTTTTTTTAAGCTTGTGTAGTTATTGCCTATTTAAGTGTGTGTGTGTGTGTGTGTGTGTGTGTGTGTGTGTGTGTGTGTGTGTGTGTGTGTGTGTGTGAGACAGACATCGATGAGTGCTCGCAGGGCCTGGGCTCGCTGTGTGCCTTCCAGTGTGTGAACGTGGCCGGCAGCTTCCGCTGCTCCTGTCCTCCTCAGGGTTACGTCCTGTCGGCTAACGGACGCTCCTGCACCGGTGAGGCTCCTGCCGGGAGGCGCCGAGGGGCAAACCGGGAGGAAACTGCCCTCTGATGTGTGAGAAACAGTCCTACTGATGTCCTGTTTCCACTTCTCCGTCCAGACGTTGACGAGTGCGCCGCAGGAAGCCACAACTGCTCCGCCGCTCAGACCTGCTTCAACCTGCAGGGCTCCTTCAGGTGTCTGTCCTTCAGCTGTCCCCCCAACTACAGGAAGGTGTCCGACACGTAAGGCCCTCTCCACCCACCCCGAGGCTCTCTTCACCTCCACATCCAGCTTTCACCACCTCTGTATGTGATTAGTGATTCCCACAGCGTCCCCTGGTGGTCCACGGCGGTACTGCAGAGGGGAATAATTAGCTCATAAAAGGTTTTCTTTGTAAATGTGGTTGGTATTATGACCAAAAAAATACATATTTCTGTTGAAAAATGATAATCCAGGTGATTAAATTCTACCATTCTTCATTCTTATCTGACTGATGTTCACCAGTTTGATGTTGAAGTTAGTTTCTCCTTGGGAGGGTGGCTCCCTGTGACCTAAACTCCAGCTGGCTGTGAGTGTGAAGCAGACTTCATCTCTAGACCGCAGATATAAAGCTAAATGAGTCTGAACTGGATCAGCACAGAGAAATGTGGAGGTTCTTCTCAGTGTCGGGGATGAATACTGTGAAATAACTCCACTCTTCTTGAGTTTGACTGTTTGGTCGAGGATGGACTGCTGTTTTCTGCAAAAAGTTTTGTGGGGTTTTTTTTTTCTTAAAAATCAACTAAATCAGCCAGAAACATGAGTTTCTACTGTTCAGTTTATTTTGAAGTTTTTCTGCCCTCTGACCTGAAAGGGCAGACTCACTACTTCACCTGGTGGCACTAAGAGGTATTACAAGGCAGGGTGGGAGGCCGTTTTGCCTCTCACGTCACTTCATAACGTCTCAGTGGTTCAGGGGAGTTTAGGAACAGAAGGAAACCGACGTCTGCGTCTACGATGTTCTCAGGAGGAAAGAGAGTGAATATTTAGTGAAAGAATCAAGATGTAGCCTCTACGATTGACTGAAAACAGTGTTTTGGCTTTTTTTTTCCTTTTCTAAAAGGTTTCTAAAATGATTGTGTTTATGACGTGTTTTGTTTTATTATACAAATACGGTTTTAACGTGCATTTTCAACCGAGACGGCGGTTTGGGCTGCTTTCTGTTGAGTACAACGGGTTTCATATTGTCTACCGGGGATAACGACAGATCTGGCAACCTTCTCCAGCGGACTGCAGAGACACCGTAGGCGGTGTGAATCACAGTACTGCGGTAATTCCGTTCCATAGACGGAACGCAGCCGGAACGGTTTTTCTGTTGTACTGGATTTTTCTGCAGGCCGTACAAATCACTGACTTTCAGAAGGAAGACCGACTCTCCGCCATGCTCGATGTGCGCGCTCAGAATAACAGTTCGCGTCGTGCGTTACGGAAGCCTCACACGGACAAAAGTGCGTCAAACGAGGAAAGTTGGCTCGACCCAGGGAGCAACTGTGTTCTCACTGCATCTAAATGGAGCCGGGGTCGACCTCTGACCTCCTGCTCGAAGCGGCCCTGGCTCGACCCAAAAGTAAGTCGAGCCAATGTGAAAAATGTGTTCACACTGCCGCTCCCGGCTCGACCACGGGGGGCTGCTATGTCAGTTAGGTCGAGCCAAATACCTGTGGTGTGAACACAGCCTCAATTCAGAGGAGAGAACGCTGTGAAGGCCGAGGCCGTCTGCTCCTCGTCAGGGTTCACTACCCTGAATATGTCTCCACGTACGCAGATGATGGTGTGAAGTAAATGCGAGAGCATATTCACTTCGTTGAAGAGTGAACAGCATCAACAATCTGCTTCTGTCGATGTTCTCGCTCACGTACAGAAATATTTCCCGACAGTCGTCCTCTGCACTCCACAAGTTCTGATGAACATCCTGAAACTGAAGTTCCCTCCTCTTGTTCCTCCGCAGACGTTGTGAGCGGAACAGCTGTCCGGTGAACTCCCCGGACTGCCAGAACTCTCCGGTCCGGATCACCTTCTACCAGCTCAGCTTCCAGACCAACATCGTGGTCCCGGCCCAGATCTTCCGCATCGGGCCGTCTCCCGCCTACTCCGGCGACCACGTGGCCATCAGCATCGTCGGGGGCGACCGGGACGGCTACTTCAGCACCCGCAAGCTCAACGGCTTCACGGGCGCCGTGTACCTGCAGAGGGCGCTCCGGCAGCCGCGGGACTTCCTGCTGGACGTGGAGATGAAGCTGCTGCGGCAGGGAACGCTCACCTCCTTCCTGGCCAAGATCTACGTCTTCATCACGGCCGCCGCCATGTGACCAGCGCACGCGCGCACGCACACACACACACACACACACACACACACACACACACACACACACACACACTCGGACTGGACGCTTCATATGGTGCTAAACCTCCACTGCGGCACATTTTTTTTATATTTGGGCTTTTTTTAACTTGACAGAAGGATTGTGTAGAACGTTGCCATCGAAAGGACTATTTAGTTTGTGTTTGTTGAACTTGTTGAACCAGAAATACTTTGTGTCTGTTTGTGCTGAACCTTCATGTGTTTCTTTTTTGTTGTTGTTGTTTTGATTTGATTTGTTTTATAAAGTTTTAAGTGACTCTAAATTCTGGGTTATCAGTTACAGTAATGGGTTGTGGAAGAGACGGACACACACAGTTACATTAATGCACATGTTAGAATCTCTCGTCCACCTCATAATCAGGATTGTGGACAGGAGGAGGAGCTGGAGCAATCGGAGAACACAGGGAGAACTCAGCCACTTCCCTGGCCCAGAATCTAGTCCATATTTATAATATTGTCTGTTTTATATCAACATTCGGAATGCAGTTTGAATGAAATGTCTCATTTCTTAAGCTTTTGATGTATCAAGTTTGTTCATGAGCTGAAAGAAGTGTTGATAGACCAAGACATGTTAAACGTCACTTTCGAATAAATCTCTTGGCTGGTTAATTCATTCTCTCCCCATTTTGTACCTGAGGGGGGAAAAAAAAGTATTTGGCATTAACAAATCAATGGAAACGTACTACAGCACCCTCTGGTGGATGCTGGACGGAAAACACCAGTCTCCACCACTGCAAATCCAAAGCAAAGCAGTCATGAAAAAGTTTTCATTTGAGGTAACATTTAAAGGCGCTATCCACGATTTTAAGTTAACCAGGAAGAGAAAAATGCTTTTTACATCATGTACTACGAAGTCCATGCTACATTTCTGTGAAAAAAACCCCCACATTGATCAGCGTGTTTTAGATATCTGGCCCCGCAAAGCGCTGCCTGAGGATTCAGCGTGACGACCTCTCTGCTCCACTGGCAGCAGCAGGGGGGGCGGGGCAGGGCGGGGGCGGAGCCAGGCCGTCTTCAGCGCGTGCACGACAGCGGTGAAGGAGCGACAGGGAAATGGCTGTACCTCCACTTGCTGTTACAAATTCATTTTTGCAGCTACTTTCTGCATTGAACATGTGACAAGGTAACATCTGGTTAACTGAGACGAAGGGGCCGTTTATTTTGAAGAAAAAAGAGCCGAAGTGGCTTCTGCTGTGTTTCCTCCGGAGGATTGTGCACGCGTATGGGATGTGCATGTAGCGTCGTGCACGCTGAGTGGGAGCAGAGCGGAGGGGGAGGGGGAGGGTTTTCTCAACGTGAGGAACCAGTCAGAGAGCTCGGGGGCGGAGCCAACCTTTCACACTGAAGTCAGGCCTCAGAACTGTGCAGAATCACAAACAGCTCCTTTAAGTGTTATTATTGTGTGACTCTGTCCTCATGTGCATAGCAGCACACGATGGATCCTGTACGGTGGCCCAGAAGGGTCAATATACAAGTTCCATCACAAACACATGATCCAAAGACACCATCACGGAAGTTACTCAAAGTCGGCAGGCGTTATGAGATGGTATCGTGTGTGTGCGTGTGTGTGTGTGTGTGTGTGTGTGTGTGTGTGTGTGTGTGTGTGTGTGTGTGCGCGCGCGCGCGTGCGTGCGTGTTTTTCTATACTTGTGGGGACAGGAAAACCTGCACGATGTGCCTTGTGGGACCTTTTTCCGGTCCTAATGAGGGGAAACAGTGTTTTCTTGACCATGTTGTTGTTACTGAAAACAGTAAAAGGTCAAAAACATTTCTTTAGGGTTCGGCTGTGTGGTGGTCTGGGTTAGGGTTAGGATAAGGGTCAGGGTAAGGGTCAGGGTTAGGGGCTAGTAAATGCATTATGTCAATGAGTGTCCTCACAAGGATAGAAATACAAACTCTGTGTGTGTGTGTGTGTGTGTGTGTGTGTGTGTGTGTGTGTGTGTGTGTGTGTGTGTGTGTGTGTGTGTGCACTACAGAATTACATACATTGGAGGCACATGGCGGTCGCATTGAGGTGTCTGTATAAAATGTCTGTGCTGTTTTTTTTCACTGATACGATAAAAGGGGAAAGTTGTAATTGTTAGAATTAGCCTCTCATCCAGCAGGGGGCGCTGGTGAACAACACATTATTCTTATATATAGACGTCTCAATACTGCTGGACCATAACCCAGCCTCCATCTCCATACCTGCACCTGAAACTCCTTTCACTGATCAGAAGCAGCTTCAGGTACACAGACAAAGATATAAACTTTGCCCAACAACCAATATTGGATTTATGAAACCTTTATTATGTTAGTGAATATTATTATTATTATTATATAATATATTATTATTATTATTATTATTATTATTATTATTATTATTATTATTATTATTATTATTATCATTATTATTATTATTATTATAAGGCACATTTCACAGTATTTTTCAAAGCTAGAGCACTTTGGACCAGATCTGAAACCATAGATTGTTAATATAAGTCTGAAACCAGCATACTGGACTTCTCAGATCTGTACCAGATGATCCTATAGGAACACTTCATGATTGTGACAATTCTCACTTCAAACTTTACACAGAAAGGGGAACATTTTAAATAAATGACTGGTTTATAAAGCGACTTTGTCGTCTTTGAGTATGTTTGGTCAGCATCTCCTCGAGGCTGTGTAGGGTGTCCTCTTTTCAGGTTTTCACAATATAATCGAAGCAGAAGAAAGCATTTCCCAAAGGGATTAATAGAGTCTGGTCAGTGTTTGCTGATGTGTCCTGGAGAATGGGAGCTGTTGACAGCGGCTGTCTCTGCTCTCTGGATGAAACTTCCTGAAACTTTCTCTTTGGATTCATAGTAATTCACTGCTGGACTGTTTCATTTCTTCCAGTGGCAGGATGTAGAACAAACCTTCTGCTTCGGAGAACCAGGTGACTTCCTGTGAAAGCTGTTCAGACCTGGAAGGTTCTGTGCTCCCTGAGGAGAAACTCCACCAGCAGGTCTCACCAGCCGGATCTCCACCAGAGCAGCACTTCTGCTGTCTCACCAGTAGATGGTAGTAGAGCACCAAAGACTGAGCATTCTGGAACGTTTGCATTAGTGCTTTAGGTGATGCATTGATTTCTTCAGATGAAGTTGTCCACATGTTTTCACTCTGCTGTCTGTCTGTGGAGAGCAGACCTGATGCTGGGAGGAACCTCAGAGATGTGAGGCAGCTGGATTTTCTGTAATGGAGCTCCCATCAGGGTTAACCCCGGATTTTCCATCCTTCCTCTTTAGGTAAAGCACCTATGGATAAACCTATGAATTATCTCAGTGCTCACTAAAACACATTCAGGCTCATCTGTCAACGATTTCTCAGAGAATTAGTTCTTTAATGTACTCAGGAAAAGTTTTAGTTCTTTCAGTTCAGCTCATTAGAAACGGGAGCAACAATAAAAGTGTAACAAAACAACAAAAGAGACACATACACACACACTTTGATCAACCTGACGGCAGAGAATTCTTTTACTGATAAAATGTCTCCATCTGCTGGTCCTTGCCGTCTCCACCCGCCCACAGACTTTCCTGTGTTAATTATTAGAAAATGATGTTTCTCACACTCCGAGCTTTTCTTATCTCACATGTTTTTATTCCACGCTCAGGGAGCGTCCCGCCCTGCGTGGTTTTCCACCCGGAAACAGTGCAAGGCGTGCGTCGCTCAGCCTATTAATAAGCTCCAGTTGATGTCCTCTCAGCTGGAAAACCGAGGTGGAGTCCGCCTTTAAACAAACAGCGCTGATGCTCCCTTCCACTAGATAACCTGGATATTCTGGGCCTATAAATCTACTAAACGCAGGATTCAGAGAGGCTGACGGTGGCTCTCAGTGGAGTTCCACCTATTTCAGCATGCGTTGGTTTAAAGGTCACTAAATGAAGCCCTGATGGAGAGGTCATTCTTACATACTGTGAAACACGGTGGCGGTACCATCATGCTGTGGGGCTGCTTCAGCGGCATACGGCATCGACGTTATCAGAAAACTGACAGACTCTGTGTCAGAAAACTGTTTTGAGGTGAAACGTTTTGGTTTTTGGGCAGAAAAATGAGGCAAAAGCAAAAAACAGGCTGTTTTCAATCAATCAATCAATCAATCAATTTATTTTTGTATAGCCCAGTATCACAACAACAGTTGCCTCAGAGGGCTTCAAGATGTTACATTTGTCGGTAAAAGTAAAAACAGTGAATAAGCATAATGGTAATATGTCAATATTTACAGTAACGAGACAGAACGAAGCAACCACCGCCTTCGACCCTCACATCCGGCAAGAAAAAACTCCAAAAACCCAGTGGGAGAAGAAGAAATCTTGGGGAGAACCACAGTATGGAGGGATCCCTCTCCCAGGGACGGACAGCTTTGGCAACAGCTAGCATGAGACAATAAGAAGTAAAGCCTAGGACTATGTTGAGGACAGTCCGTTGGACGGTCCAGCACAGGAACCACGGATCCCAGCAGTAGAACCGAAGCCAGTCCACGGGCAGGACCGACAGGGGTGTCCTCCCGGTCCGGACGGAGCTTGTTCATAGGCCTTCGTAATAGTGGAGTCAGCAACTGAAACTGGAGAAGACTCCCCCTCGAAGGGGGGGACAGCAGGTGAAAAGCAATGAACGGACTAAAGGGAATAACATTCAGACATTAGAGGACAGGGCTCAGTGCACCGTACTTCCCACAGCATTCTAGCTCCTGGGGCAGCTTTGTGGATACTTAACTGTTTAAACTAGTATTTAGTTAGTATAGTTTAGTTTAGTTTAATTTAGTTTGGTTTAGTTTAATTTTGTTTAGTGTAATTTGGTTTGGTTTGGTTTAGTTTAATTTAATTTAATTTAATTTAATTTAGTTTAGTTTAGTTTAGTTTAGTTTAGTTTAGTTTAGTTTAATTTTGTTTAGTTTAGTTTGGTTTACTTTAGTTTGGTTTGGTTTTAAAAAGAGCCGCAGCGAAAACCCATCAGGAAACTTTCCCAGAGGAAAGAAAGCAGAGCAGGAAGAAGCTCTGCAAACAGAACAGGGCGTGGAAGCTGCAGCACACAGAAGCTTCTGGAACCGGGAGGAGCTGCTGTGAACACCAGAGATCCCCATCACCATCATCATCATCATCATCATCATCATCATCATCATCATCATTCAGTTCTAATCCGACTGTTTGGCTGCAGGAGGTTCAGTCTTTTCACGGCCTGCTGGAAGTGAGTCATTTTAAAGCAAAGATGATTAAACATTGAGTTTTTTTTCCAGTTTATCGATGACATTGGACATTAAATCTCCTACAAAACCACACCGTCAGGATCAGAGACGGTATTACAATAACGATTCTCCCTGATCAGCTTCAGCAGAGGAACGTCAAGTTATTATAAAAGTCATTATTTGTTGTGTAGTAAATGATTGAAAATAGCATTATTTCATTATTGAAGCATTATTTTAATAAAGAAAACAAGACTTGTTGCTTTCCATAGTTATTTACATATCAATAAGATAATTATTTCATAATTGAAGCTGTAAAAAATATCATTTAGAGTTCAGACTTGTTTGATTTTTACCAGCTGAAAATGACAAAGACACACTCACAAGCTCGGAATCACTTTTCTAAGATAATTTAAAAATAATGACCGCCTCCACGGACCAACTGTCACAATTCACTTTGAGAAATCTTAAAACAAGGATTTGTTTTCTTAATGTGTTGATTATATTGCAGCGTGGAGAAGACGTGTCAAGACAGGTTCACCAAGATTCCATGGTAGAATGAACAACACAGATTTTATTAAATTTGGAAACACTCTGCAGAAAACAGAGTTGTGACACACCCCTCCCACCCATGAGGAGACAAGCAAGTCCAGGAAATGCCATCCCATGATGCCTTGCCCTGCCCCATGTGGCCGTGCCTCTGACAGCCCGTCAGTACCTCAGTGTTTCAGTCCTTCAGTGCAGCGACGGAGCTTCACTGAGTTCGCTGTGGCTGTATTGATGAAGAAGTGCTGCGTCGGTCCAGAGCTGACCCAGCGGTGCAGTGGGAGGCTCCACCTCCACCTCCACCTCCACCTCCACCTCCGCTCCGCTCAGCTCGCCGCTCCGTCCGGGCGGCGCCCACACAGCCGGGCGTGACCCTGATTACCAGTCTCAGCTTCAAAGGGTTATCAAGACACCTAAATATAAGCAGGGAGGAGCCGTGATGTCTCTGTAGCAGGAGAACAAGCAGACTTCCACTCAGTCGACGCCCAAATGCCAACGGCCTCTGTTCTGGAGGACGGAGGAAAAGATGGAAAACACTCCGAGTCATCAGTGTTTGGGCTGTGTGGGGTTAAAGGGTTAAGGGTATAGAAGTAGGGTTATAGGTTTATAGAGTTGGGGTTATAGGGTTAGGGTATGAATGACCTCTTTCTTATTTCAACATGTGCAAAATAGTTCATCAATTTGGATGAATTGAAATGAATGGGCGTGCACAGTTTGAACCAGCTGTTGATTTGCTGAAGTTCAGTTAATGTCTTCACTGTCAGAAAGCTTCATGTGGAGGATAAATGTTAACTGAGCACATTGGGCAGGCTGTATGGACATGAAGTGACCTGCAGGGACAGAAAGCCCCCCGGAGCAGACCCTGGTCAGAGACCCTGATCAGAGACCCTGATCAGAGACCCTGGTCAGAGACCCTGATCAGAGACCCTGATCAGAGACCCTGGTCAGGGACCCTGATCAGAGACCCTGGTCAGAGACCCTGATCAGAGACCCTGATCAGAGACCCTGATCAGAGACCCTGGTCAGAGACCCTGATCAGAGACCCTGATCAGAGACCCTGATCAGAGACCCTGATCAGAGACCCTGGTCAGAGACCCTGATCAGAGACCCTGGTCAGGGACCCTGGTCAGAGACCCTGGTCAGAGACCCTGGTCAGAGACCCTGACGCAGGGCGTTCAGGTCAACTTTCCTCTCAAACAGAGATGTGAAGGAAGTGCAGATCGCTCGCTGAGCAGAAGCTGTGTGTGTGTGTGTGTGTGTGTGTGTGTGTGTGTGTGTGTGAGAGAGAGAGAGAGGAGAAATCGGCTGGTTTTGACTTCAAACAGCAGCAGACTGAGGCCAGGTTTACCAAATACACTCTCAGTGCACACTTGACTGGCCGAGTGGCGGCGTGGCCTCCATACATGGGCTGGAACCGCAGCTGACACCCAAACAACACCGGCACTCAGCTTCAGCTTCATCCTGCTGCTTCCAGGCTTCAGCGTTCATCACAGAAGATCCAATTCTGAGCATTTTAGTTGAGCTGAAAAAACCAAAAGACGGCCTGAGGACAACTGTGGAGTTTTCTCTGAAGCATCGTGTGTCCATCCTCATTCACACTCTCCTTAGAGCCCAGTTTTAACAGCAGGGCTTCATAACGGACTTCACAACCATTCATTTATTAGTGTGTGTGTGTGTGTGTGTGTGTGTGTGTGTGTGCATGTGTACTTTTTTCCCTCATTTAATTGATTGTGTGTAATCACTTAATGTCACTTATGTTGTTTCTATCTTCATTACCAGATTTTTTTTTGTTTTTTGTTAAAATTTCAGTGAAAAATACATTGATGGCTGGTTTTGTTGGATGTGTGAAGGGGACCATGATCGACCATCCAGACATCGTCTTATACCAGTGGGAACTGTTTTCGAGGGATAATGTTCATCTAAGCCACAGGTGTCAAACTCTGGCCCACGGGCCAAATCTGGCCTGCAATGTAATTACATTTGGCCCGTGAGACAATTCCAAACTAGACTACAAGAGCTGGCCCGCTGGGCTTACAGTCAAGTCGGCCCCATGCAAACCCGCAGGGCTCTCAAGTCTCACTCACTGAGTGTGACAGTCACGCATTTCGGTCTTTTGCCAGGCCTCACGCCACACGTTGGCCCTCATTTACCAATCCGTCTTTCAAACGGGTGTATATCTGAGCGGTGTATGACGGGGCTCACGTGGCATTACAGAAACTTCCGTACCTCGCTGATTTCAGCGTTTGAATGATAAATGACCTGGCAAAAGCCATCTTGACATGAGCAGCAACGAATTGCTTCACATGTCAATCTGGGACTTCACCCGGTGAATCCGTTCGGTGAAGGAGGGACTTGCTGTAGAACTCTTTGCGTTCATTGGATGGAAGGACACAGCGCGCCGCCCGACCATGTTTGGTTTCAGCCAATCACTGCAAAGAAAAAACCTCCTGCTGATCGTTTTTCAAAGACGCAATAAAGGATTCATCCAAAATAGATTTAATCGCTGTCGGGGCATCCATTGTTTTCGCTAGCCATGCTAATATTATTAGCAGTCCGTCGCTTCCTGCTTCCGTCAAAGCTTCATGTCCCGCCCTCAACGACGCGTGATTGGTCCGACCGAAAAAAATCCGAGCCCAAGTGCATTAGCGCGAGCGTTGCAAGATGGATTCTAGTGGTGTGTGAGAACAAATACCGCGAGAATTCAGCTTGCTGGCAAGGTTAGTTGATAAATGCAGCAGCTGAATCTGATCGTCATTAACATGTTACGCCCTGAAATATTCACAGTAATGAAGCTGAGGGCAAACACGGAAAAGGAGCGATTTTGGAGAAAAAAGAAACTTTTGGGAGCTGGAAATGGATCCTGTCAGGTCTGAGGTGGAGGTAAATCAGGAGGAGCTCTTTGGAAGAATAAAAACTGAAATTAAAGGAGAATAGAAAAACGCTGTCTGGAGGACGATCACGGCAGCGGTGAACAGCGTCGCCTGGATGAACGACACCGGCTGAGGTCTGAACAGATTATAGATCCGATAATTTAACCCTGATATTACAAATAATGAGGCTGACTCACGTTATACAGCTCATACTTTTATTGTTTCGTTTAGTTATGTTTCAGAGTCTGACAGCAGCGACACCACCGCCATGTCTCCTCCCCACAGCGGGGACGCTCCCACCGAGACACACCCAGCACCGGACCCGGCGCCGAGCAGGACCCCGGACCGAACGGGACACAGGACCGAGCAGTACCTGGGACTCAGGCCACCGAGGGCGACGCGTGCCACCTGCTGCCGGTGCTGCTTAAAGCTCGTGTCCGGAGTTTTGAAAGAGAGAGGTTTTTTTTAATCCAATGTCTCCCCTCCCTCTGCTTTCATGAGCGACCAAGCCACGCCCCTTTAATTGTGCACGCTATTATCCGTCGGGTGAAAATGAGAGCCTCCGAGTCCTACAGCATCCTCCATGTCTGGCTGTTTACGGTGGATGTTCAGCAGACGGTGGATATATCCGAGGTGAGCGCGGCAGCTGCTGCGGAGCTAACTCACCTCTGCTGGGCGAGCGGCCGTGCTCTCTGGCTGCATCCACACTTTGATTGACAGCACGAGAATGCGGAAGCTCGAAATCTATTGGCTGAAGCTGACCGGCGATTTTTCGGATAACATGGGGGTCTATGAGACGAAGGCGGGGCTCATAAATAAATTTTTATATTGCTTTATGCTAATAGTATATTTTGGTATCGAACCAGACTGACACAGTCTGTTGAAAAATGATACATACGTTGGAAACGAACGGAAACTCCGGACACGAGCTTTAAAGACAATTTATAGAAGTCTTAATAAAATGTTTGACTAAACGTCCTCTGTCTGTATTTAATCTCCCTTTAGCTCATACGAGGGTGTACCCAAAAGAATCCGGAATTTGACTGTAACTTTTTATTTCTGACATTTCAAAATAAAACACCACCGTCGCCTTCAAAATAATCTCCATCCGCATTAATGCAGCGCTCCAGCCGTGTCTCCCACCTCACCAATGCGTCGTCAGACCCGTGCGTAATTGTGCCATTTTTTGCCGGCTGCGATTTTTCTGTCACCTCCTCCACATCTGCAAACCGCTGTCCCTTCAGCTGCTTCTTCAACTTGGGGAACAAGAAAAAGTCACTGGAGGCTTCATCTGGCGAATCAGGCAGATGGGAGAGGAGATTCATCTCATTCTCCACCAGAAACTGCGTGAGGCGCAGCGCCGTGTCCGCTGGCGCTCTGTGGTGGTGGATCAACCGGCTCCACTCCGCCACGACGCTCTGCTTCCTCCTCACATCCTCACGGAGCGTCTGAGGACTTCCTGTAGTAGTCCTGATTTACAGTCTGACCTGGAGGGACAGACTCGCTGTGGACGATACCCTGGACAGCCAAGAAGCAGCTCAGCATTGTTTTCACGGCTGAGCGGACCTGACGCGCCGACATCTGGCCCTTCTCAAACCCCCGGACCACTCATGGACCTGAGTCTTCCCCAGAGCATCATCCTTGTAGGCTTGCTGCAACAAGCTGAGTGTTTCTGCTGCTGTTTTTTCCAGCAAAAAGCAGAATTTAATGTTTGCGCGCTGCTCTGGCTTCCCAGTCAATGTCGCCATTTTGGAAAAAATCGCAGAATGCAGCTGCACTCTGTTACTATAAATAGCGCCTGACAGGCGTCAGTGTCACTCTGGGAGCTCAGATTTCTCACAGATGTGCATGAGGCTTACCTGCAGCACATCTGACGGCCAGAAGTCTCCGACTGGACAACATGGCGACTACACAGAGAGTGGAACTTTGGATTCAATCCGCAAAGTGGTTAGTGAAGCAGTGTCTGCAGGGATGGTAACGCTCCAGACCGAGCTGAGAAAAGACCTCTCGGAGTTCCGAGTGGGTTTTCGGGAGGATATAAAAAAGCAAATGGACGAATTCACGGCAGAAATTAACAAGAAAATCCAGTACACAACAACCCAGGTGGACGAGGCGGTGAAACGCATGGGAGACATCGAGGACAACATAGCCAAAATGGAACGCTGGGACATTGGAGTTAAAGAGACGCTTACACAGCTGCTTTGCAACCAACGTGAGCTACAGGAGAAAGTGACCGACCTGGAGGGGCGTTCGAGGCGCAATAACGTGCGGATTTATGGCGTCCCGGAGGAGGCTGAGGGAACGTCAGCAATGCTATTCGTAAAAACCCTGCTCACGACGGAACTGGGGGGTGATCTTGGCCCGGACTACGACCTGGGGATTGAGCGCGCTCATCGCGCCCTGGCTGCAAAACCACCGGTGGGTGCTCCGCCACGCTCGCTGGTGGTCAGGTTCCTCCAGTTTCCCGTTAAAGAGAAGGTACTTCACGCAGCGTGGAAAAGAGAGATTCGGGTCCAAAATAAGCGTATATACTTTGACCATGATTATGCAGCGGAAGTACAAGTCAAAAGACGGGAATATATACCCGTGAAGAGGGCACTGAAGGAACATGGAATACGTTTCCAGACTCCTCTCACCAAAATGCGCGTCTTTTACAACACGGGTACGGTCATGTACAACAGCGCAGCAAAGGCAGCAGAAGACTTGCGGAAAAGAGGATTCGAGGTGGAGGAAGTTACCCAGGGGAGAAAGAGCAAGGCCATTACGGAGGAAACGCTAGCCCGACTGCTACCATGGGAGATGACAGATACCCGGTCCCGGAACGGCGCTGATAAGACCGGTTTCCAGCGACAGGTTCGGGAGAGACTTAAGGAATACCGCAGCACAGGACGAATGAGTGACACCCGTGGATTAACCTGACCATGACGCTGGAGCTGCTATTATGCGGGGAATAGTAGGTGAAACTTAATCCATATCCTGCATTTTTTTTTCTTTTTCCTGAAGCAAGACGTTTCTAAGACATATAAAACTGTTTTTCGTATGCCATTTTTAATTTTTTTTCACTTCAATAACGGGAGGCTGGTACGCCACAGACTTCTTGCCACAACTTTTACTTTGTGTAACCGAGGGGCCCCACCTAGTGGCTAGTTCCCCTCACTGTTAAAGGCTACAGTATACCTTTATCTATGGGAGTTCAGTTCATTGTCCTGTATTATGATTTCTTGAGTTCGTGTTCTTGTACTCTGGTTCTGTCATTTGGGATCAAGGATGCTGTATATGTAACAATACTATCCAAAAATATATGCACTGTCAATATTACAACATAGTTTCTCTTAAGGTAAATGGGCTAAATAGTCCTGTTAAAAGAAGCAAAATGATTGCAAAATTTAAAAGAGAGAGGGTAAATATTGCATTTTGCCAGGAAACCCATCTTTCAGCAGCTGAACATGAGAAGTTTAAAAAATTTGGTTTTAGAAATACCTTCTTTTCATCGTATAAAAATGGGGAAAAACGGGGAGTTGCTATTTTGATTTCAAATTCTACGCCATTTGAATTAATATCAGAGATAAGTGGTAAAGAGGGTAGATTCATATTGTTAAAAGCAAAAATTGATCAAAAAGAGGTAACATTTCTCAATGTGTATGCTCCCCCAGGGAGTCAAATGAGTTTCTTTGAAAAAATATTTGATTTGATTGCCTCTGAGACCTCTGGGACCCTTGTTTGTGCTGGGGATTTTAATGTTCTTCTCAACCCCTTCTTAGATACGAGTAACAAAAACAGAAAGAGGAATTCCACAGAAAAACGTGTAAACAGAGCTCTTAAAGAACTAGGATTGATTGATGTGTGGAGGTCCATACATGGATCCACCTCAGGATATACTTTTTACTCTGCTCGGCATGCGGTTCATTCACGATTGGATTATTTCTTTGTGTTCAACAGAGACTTGCATAGAATTAAAGACTGCAGACTAGGTCAGAGAGATCTCTCGGACCACTCGGGGGTTTATTTAACCTTACACCTGGATGGCAAACAACGTAAAACACTGTGGAGGTTGAATACAGGATTACTAAATGATATAACTTTTAGAAAAGCATTGGAGGAAGACCTAGCTGAATATTTACAAGATAATGACAATGACGAGGTAAACTCGTGTATATTATGGGACGCAGCAAAAGCTGTCCTTAGAGGAAAGATTATTGCTAAGACAACCTTGTTGAAAAAGATAAAACAACAAAAATTCCAAGATCTGCAAGAAAAATTAAGAGATCTAGAACAAACACATCTTATTAATAAAGAAATATCAATAACAAACCAAATCAGAAATGTCAAACAGGAAATAGATAAGATTTTAAGTGAGGAAGTTGAGAAAAACATTAAATTCATGAAGCAAAGATATTTTGAAGCAGGTCCAAAAGCCTCAAAACTCTTAGCTTGGAGGCTCCGAAAACAACAGGCAGCAAATACTATTCATAAAATTAGAGATCCCACAACAGGACAGATTTCTAACACCTTAGAGGGGATACAAAGGGCATTTGAAACCTATTATAAATCTCTTTACTCCCAGCGTAATCAGACTAATAGACAAGCAATTGATGCCTTCCTACATTCTTTAGATCTCCCCTCATTAGGTAAAGAAGCTAATGAAAAACTTACATCACCAATTACTCAGGATGAAGTAGATAAAGCAATCTCAAATTTGAACTCTAACAAATCCCCTTGCACAGACGGGTTCCCCCCTGAGTGGTATAAATCTATGAGACAACCCATGTCGCCTTTACAGGAATCTTGTTTTAACAGCATTTTAGAGGGAGCTCCTCCTCCTCCATCCTGGAGAGAGGCCTACATATCAGTCATCCCCAAGGAAGGAAAAGATAGAATTGATTGTAAAGGATATAGACCCATCAGTGTCTTGAACACAGACTACAAACTATATGCTGCAGTCTTGAACAAAAGGATGGAATCCGTAATGCCTCTTTTAATCGATGAGGACCAAACCGGGTTCTTAAAAAACAGACAGACTCAGGATAACATAATGAGAGCATTGCATCTTGTCGAGCAGATTAATAAACGGAAAATTAGTTCTGTTGTCCTTAGTCTAGACGCTCAGAAAGCTTTTGATTCCGTTGGTTGGGAATTCCTCTTACTTGTAATGAAGAGATTTGGCTTTAGTGAAGAATTTATACATTGCATACAGGCACTTTACTCCTCTCCTACTGCAAGAATAAAAGTAAATGGTAGTCTTTCTAACTCCATAATTCTCCAGCGTGGCTGTAGGCAGGGATGCCCTGCTAGCCCTACCCTATTTAATTTATTTATTGAACCCTTGGCCCAAATGATACGGCAGGAATCAAACCTTAATGGTATAATTGTGGGCGGCGATGAATACAAAGTAAGTCTCTACGCGGACGACGTGTTGGTAACTCTAAGGGACCCAGGATCAAGTGTGCCTTTATTGATGAAAATGTTGAAAACATACGGGGAATATTCAGGGTATGTTCTTAATATACACAAAACTCAGGTTATGATATTTAACTATACCCCTACACAAGAACTCATTCAAAAATACAGTTTTAACTGGCATTCCCCCCATATCAAATATCTCGGAGTAAATATCCCTAAAAACTTGTCCCTTCTATTTGATATAAATTATAAAGACATTAGTCAAAAAATATACAACAATCTTGATGGCTGGGACCTGCTCCCCCTGGACTTTGGCGGCAGAATTAGAGCAGTTAAAATGAACATTCTCCCTAAATTATTATATCTCTTTTTATCACTTCCAGTGGAGATCCCCCACAAACAATTTAGGGATTGGAACAAACATATTTCCAGGTTTATCTGGGGGAAAAAAAGGCCAAGAGTGAGGTTCGCCACTCTTCTGCTGCCGGGGGACAGGGGGGGCATGGCTCTCCCGTCTTTAAGAGATTATTATGTGTCAGCCCAGCTAAGACCACCTGTATTCTGGTGTAACCCATCTTATGTAGCCAAGTGGAAGAATATTGAGCTTAGTCTGACAGACACACCCATACAGTCAGTGCTTGGCCGCATAGACAAGGAGAAAGAGATATTCCAAACAACAAGTAAGTGGGTTAACCTTTCACTTAAAGTCTGGGCAGACACTGTAAAGCATTTTCAACTCCACAGAGAAATTAAAATTCTTAGATGGCCAGCATATGACTCTGACTTTAAACCGGCATCACAAGATTGCAGCTATAAATTATGGACTTACTCTGGTATCACCTCATTCTGCAATATTATTGAAAAAGGTCAATTGATCTCATTTGACAGAATGTGCCAAACATTAAATAGATTTGACTTTTACAGATATCTACAGCTGCGAGATTATTTTTGCAAAGAAATTAAAAACAATAACCCTTGTGAGACACAAACTATCATAAAAATATTCATAGACGCGTATAATTGAGGAAACACAAAAGGTCTCATCAATAAGCTGTACAAAGGCATGACATCATTAAACAAAGACAATACAGACTATATTAAGCAAAGGTGGGAGAAAGAATTGGACATAATGATATCAGAAGACATGTGGAAACAAACTTGGGAAATACAACTATCGTCCACCAACTCTTGAACCTGGAGAGATTTCTGCTGGAAAAACTTGATCTGATTTTTTATCACACCCAAGCAGAAAGCAAGACAAAGCGGAAACCCACTGCCATGCTGGAGGGAATGTGGAGAAATAATGGCTGATCATGCTCATATTTTTTTGGTCTTGTAGCATCATCCAACCTTTTTGGAAAGAGGTGGCAAATATTATTTCAGTAATTCTTGGCTTTCCCATTCAGCAAACTTTCACATCGCTTTATCTTGGACATGTTCCTGATGGATTGAGTAGAGATGATGCCTATCTCCTGAAAATTCTATTAGTATCTTGCAAAAAGGCCATTACAAAAAACTGGCTTCAAAAACAACAGCCAACTACTCATCTTTTTATCAGCATTGCTGAACAATTACATACATTAGAACAATTAACCTACTCTATACGCCTTCAAAAAGAATTAGGAGTTAAGAGATGGAAGAAGTGGTATCTTTATTTGGCCCATATCAAAGAGACTTCATGAGTAATCTTTTTCTTTTTTATTATACAACTTCTTAATTCATAACTTACAACACTTGGTTTATGTCTGTGAAATGCACAAAAATAAAAAAGTATATATAAAAAAAATAGTACCTACATACTGCAACATGTTTTCTGACTTAGCTGTCCATAACAAATAGAACAAATAGCTCAGTACTTAATTTCCCTATGATGTCTGTCATTAATCAGGACTACTGTATCTGCGGCATCACCAGGGCTGAGGTGGAGCAAGGCGCACTCACACACCTCCACAATGAAGTCCCGCAGGTCAGAGGGTTCTGGGGAATTGGAGGGGTACCTTGCCTGTGTGTCAGAGAGCGTGGACTTGCTGAACTCCTTCTTAAACATTAGGACACTGTCTCTGAAACTCAACAGAGCCTTCCAGCCTCAGCCGCCTGTGAGAGGCTTTTCAGTTCTGCCGGGTTGCTCTTCACAGCAAAGAGAGCAAGACTTACTGCAAACAACTTCCAAATCAGCTGCTGCTGAAATTCAACAAGAGCTTTTGCAGTCTAACGGAGATTGTGGACAGAATTGTGGGATCCTGTGGGCATTTCAGTTTGTTTCTATTTTGTGTTTGGAATACTTTAATTTCCTTTATTTCTATCATTGTGATGTCGGTTGGACAAAACGACTAAAATAGTTTGCACTTTACAGTAGATTGGGACTGTCCTTGTTATCTTGTTATCTTACTTGTTAAGTAAGAGAATAATGTTACTGAGCTCAGTTGAGCTTTTACCAGTGTGGTTGTGCAGTTTAATAGACCTTGAAGTTGATTAAAACGTGCTGGATGTGATTCATGACTCATCCTTTCTTTTTTTTTGCTTTAAATAATTGAAAGTAACCAAGTAACTTTTACTCAAATTACACTTTTAAATGATGTACTTTTGTGTTTTTACTCCAGTAAATTTTCAGATGGGTACTTTTACTTTGAGTAGGATCTAAGCAAAGTAAAGATATTTTTACTCAATTACAATTTTTTTCTACTTTTTCCACCTCTGATTGTTACACCTCTAGTTAAAAACACACAATAACAGGACACTAAATGAAGAGCCAGGACAGAACGCGAAACTACTGGAAAACAAACTGACCAAAACCCTTCAGCATCTTATTCTTCCTTTTGCTTTTAGTCTGGCGTATTTAAATGGCGTGGAAATAAATCAGGTCTTCTTAGACGCATGTGTGTTGCTCTGAGCAGCAGGCCACGCCCCCTCTGCCTGACGCTTCAGGTGTGTCTCCACCTGACGGCCGCTGAGCAGCCAGGTGGAAGCAATCTGCTATTTAAAGGAGCTGGAGGCAGAGGCTCAGATGGCTGTGAGGCAGTGTGTGACGCAGCGTGAAGCAGTGTGTGAAGCAGTGTGTGACGCAGTGTGTGACGCAGTGTGTGACGCAGCGTGTGAGGCAGTGTGTGACGCAGCGTGAAGCAGTGTGTGACGCAGCGTGACGCAGCGTGAAGCAGTGTGTGACGCAGCGTGACGCAGCGTGAAGCAGTGTGTGACGCAGTGTGTGAGGCAGTGTGTGACGCAGCGTGTGAACGGTGGTTTTAGGATGCTGCAGCAACTCGAGCTTGTTCCAAACAAAGAAGCAGCCGGTGAACTCCCAGTTCTGTTTGCAGCTTGCATTGACCTGATGTGAACTACAGACTCATTATTCATGAAATGGAAGAAGTTTGAAACAATGTGGGTTAAAAAAAACAAACAGATAAAACAAGTTTGTGAGGATAAATCCTTGTTTAACTGTGCTTTAAATATGACTGTTTTATCCTTATTTCAAGATTAATGTCTCAGAGTAAAAGACTTTAATTTTGGAGTAATTATTTGCAAAATGCACATTTTTCTTCTGTTTAAGGCTGCTCATGGTAAACAGATCAGAAAAGTGCAGGATCTATTATTCTATTGTTCTTGTATTCTTGAATACTTCAGTTTGACTCTATTCAGCCAGTAATATTTTTCCCCAAAAACCTGTCTTCTGTCTTCTGTTTCCACCGTTCCTCATCCGCCCGGTGGGTCAGGATCCCAGAGAGCAGCAGACAGGTCCCAGGAACGAGTGGAGCACCGGGCATGTCCAGGTGTATTCTGGGGATGAGATGAGGATCATTAAAACAGAACAGTGACGACGCAAAAATGAAATGGCATTAGCTACATATAAACTCAACTTGTTATATTCATGTCTTGTCATACTGTCTTACCCTCTTCTTTGTTTCTATATTTTTTTTTCATTAGGGCGTCATGCAGGCACAAAGTGCTCAAGTCTTGAGAGCCTCTTTTCTTGAAAGTGAACTTTCTTCAGGTCCCACCGACTCTCCTCCATTACGTCCTGTGGAAAAAAAACAAAACCTTTCACCTCTTAAGACCCGAGCTCTTGTCTGATGTGCATTGTCAATTCCTCTTTGCCATTTGGGCTTATTAGACCCTGATAAGTATAACAACCGAGCACAATCTTTTTACATGATGTAGCTTCTGAGAAAAATAACGTCCACATATGTTGACCTTCAGTCTGGATTTCCTTAAAACACAATAAAGCCATGAGTGTAACGTGTTCGTGCAAAACTCTTCATTTCCACTGTTAACAAGGCAGCAAGTTTTGAAATTCAGTGCAGAAAACACAACTCACAGTAACATCTTTGCTCCTTTTGGACAGTCAGTCACAGCAAGACATCATTCACATGCTTGGACCAAAATATAAAACACTCAAAGCATGTTGCATTGTCACTGTTGCATGTAAATAACACACACAAATATATTTTTAACATGTTTTGAGCGTCATAGTACACAGTGGACAGTCACACCGACAGGCCACGTTACAGTTGCGATCAGCTTGCAAGGACAGGACATCAAAATACAGGCACCAAAAAAATGTTGAACCTCATCTACTGACGTGTTGAGTGGGTCCCCACTCCTGGCTAATGACATGGCATTAGAGCAAGCTGAAATCATTTTCATCAAATCTTTATCAACATACTGCTCAAAACAGTTTAGTGGGGAAGATCTATCTTCAGATAAGAACAAATGCCTTTATTAGTCTGTCCCTGAGGGCCTCAGCATTTGAGTCCTCAGCTTCAGTCGGCTACGTCTGGGAGTCTGGGATCTGGCAGCATCGTCTGAACCTGCACTTGTCCCTGAATCTGTCAACAAGGGCTGTAAATCAGCATCTTGCTACCAATATTAAAAGGTGTGTGTATTTCCCTTTCAGTCTTTCATCCAGCCTTGAATTTCTGGGTCTTTGCTGAGCATTATTGTCTCGCTGGAGACGTTTAGGTCCCCTGGTGTGCTCAGAGGGAACGGGGTCTTCTTCACCACTGCTGCTTGGATCCCGTGGAGAGGGCTGACAGTCAGCGTCCAGGATGGCGTCATCATTGTCTGACAAATTATTCAAATCTGACTTGTCTCCTTTTTATTAGTGACTTTAATTTTTTGGCACCAGCGGCTTTAACTTAGCGCCATCTTTAAGAGTCCTGTTAGTCGTGTAGGCTGATATGATTTTATGATTCTCTAGTATTCCCTTACATTGTGTTTTGTATTGTAGTGGGTCTTAAGTTGAGCTTGAAGTTTGCTATTAGGTGAGGAATAGTAGGTAATAATAGGAATAATTTCCTTATCATTTATTTATTTGGAGGTCTTAAAATTCTTCAGTGTGTCTGAGAGGACCTGGAGAACCTCCAGAGAACCGTGAATAAGGTTTTTGTTGCCTTTCAGAACTCTTTTTCTTCCGTGCAGATTCTATGGAACCTCAAGAGTTGTGACTTGATCAGGCCTTTAAAAGTGTGCTGCGGATGAAAACCTGATCTAAACAGCAAGGCGTGTGTGTGTGTGTTGGTTTAAAGTACACCTTTGTGTCCAGTAGGCGGTCCCTCTGAAAGCAAGGGCCCTTGTAAATAGTTGTGTCCAAAAAGTCAATAGATTGATTGTTTAATAATTTTACCTTAATAAAGAGGTCATTGGTATTAAGAATGTGTATAAATTCTTCAAATTGTTTGCTTGTGCCAGGCTAGACTCCAAAAATGACAAATATCTGAAGTATTTCAGTGGTTTAATGGGGCATTTTTTTAACACTTAGGATTCCCAATTTGTCATAAAATATTAGCATAAGCTGGGGCAAATCTCTTTCTCTTGGCAGTCGTTTTAATTTGCAAATAGTATTCTGAATTGAATAGGAAATCATTCCTGTAAATTGCAGGAGTTGATTGTCTGGGCGTTTGGGATCTGGGTACATTTTGAATATTTCTGCGACTGCTGCCAATCCTGCAGGAATATCAGTAGCAGTGTACAGGCTATCTATGTCTATTGTGAATAACAGAGATCATTGGATGAGTCTAATTTCCCTCACACACTGTAAAAAGTGGTATGTGTCCAGCAGAGGCACATTCTCTTCTTCTTCGTCCTTTTCCGGCAGTCTGGAGGCCTTTCGGCACATCGCTGCCTCTCGCAGGTCCTTTGCGGTACTTCAGTCCACCAGTTCAACAATCCAGTTGAGATAATGGAATCTATTACCACCATAATCTCTCCTTCATTTTCTTCTGGGTTGAGTAGATGTCTCAGAGTTATTGTTTCCAGCCTCCTGAACTGAGGAACAGTATATTGTTTCTTTCTTTGCTGCTTGACGACACATTCTCAGCCCCGCTCAGAACCCCAGCTGAGCAGGGACCAGCAAACACAGCAACAGTACAGTCATCAGTGTCATTTTATTATAAAACAGAACCAGACATAAAGAACAGAAGACAACACAGCAGACCAGGACAGAACATTTCAGAATTGCTCATCAGAGTCGCTGCCATCAGGGGCCTCCTCATCCCACTCCTGCTCCTCCTCCAGCAGGGCAGTGGCTCCACCAGAAGCTTCCTGTTTGTAAAGGTACTGATCAGTATCCCAGAGTGTATCCATGCTCTCAGTTCTTTTCTGTCCTGGCAGCAACAGAGTGTTTCAATTTAGACGTATCTGTACTGAATACTGTCTGGAATCACAAAGGAGAGTTGAGGTAAATATTTCAGTAATGGCATTAATGATTTTTATAGGTACCGTGTGTGGAAGACCGGAGAGCACCGTATATGAATGGTCGTGTCAGTCTCAGCATGCATTTAGTATCTGTCCTGTTTTCATTTTTATATAAACTGAATAGAAACTGAAGTACCAGAATCCATGGCCAAATAGGGAAGTCCTGACTTAAACCTGCATCTGCTGGACCAACAGTCTCGGTTTCCGGCACAAGGCTGTTGTTAGCGGCAGTCGTCTCCTCCAATTTTCGCTTTTCCTTGGCATCGAGCTCCCGCTGGGGCCTGCAGTCTTTATCTTTAGATGATATAGGATACAGAAAAAATAAAGTGACAGAAATGAGGAAATAAAAACAACAATTTGTACCCACCAGTGGCTCTGAACAGATCTACTTTCTGGGACAAGCCCCTCCATAGCCAACTGCAGTCCCTGATGGTCCTGGAAGTTTGTAGACTTTGGACCTCAAAAAAAAAAAAGAAAACACACACACACACACACAATGAATTAATCAATTAAAAATGAGTTACTCTGTTGAAACTACATGATGTTTGGTTTTAGAGGAGAACAAAAGACTTGAAGCAGCCCACTCCTCAGCGTCCTTCACACACTGCTTTATTCCTTCTTCTGTGGCCTCCAGCGTCGTCCTGAGGTCCTGAACATCCGTCTCCACTGCTGCAGTCCTCTTCTTAGTCTTCAAATGTATAAATGAGTATCTGTCATAAAGAGGCAGTCAATCTGCTACTCACTTGCTTTGGACATAGACTCTGTGGTTCTTGCAACACGAGAGAGATGTGCACTGATAGCTTCCACTTCTCCAACCGTCAAACATATAGCAATTTCAGACACACTTTTCACTCACACACACAAACACACACGCTGACTTTCCTATCCCTTCCAGGTTGGGACCACTCCATCCCACCTACCAATATTCAAAACAATGACTGAAGTCAGTTGAAACATGAAAGTGAAAGCTGAGTGACCTTTTGCAAGCATCACTGCCAGAAATGGACGCCTTTGTAGGACATACTGTGGCTCTGGAAGGCCTCCACTGCTCTCTGTACGTAGGGACGGTATTTGCACATGTCTGTGCAAACAAGCTGAGCTTTGCACTCTTTTCCAGGAGCTTGTTGTACGTAGAGACGGCAGGCAAAGATTTCCCCGCGAAACATATGAAGACCTGTATTCAAGATATAGAAAGCCTTCCCAGAATCAAAGAGGTTATTTCATTAGTACATTAAAGCCTCGTTTCCATGGCTCCTCATTGGAGGTCTGGAGAAACCCAGGCTGGTCCTGAACAGTCTGGTCCATGTATTGCTTCACACTCAGTCGTTTCTACCAACCAGCAGGCAGCACAGTGTTGTGGCTCCTCCCTGTGGAACCGATACCGGAGCAGCAGACTTTAGTTTATTACTGACCAGTGTCAATTAGTTTATACTGTTTTAACACCTGATGTCAATGACACAATAAAATCTTACCATTGAGCAAAAAGCATGTCTGCAGACCGACGCCCTCATGGCCTCCTCATCTAGTCTGGGCTCTGACTTTCTGCAAACTTCCCTGGCTGCAATTTGAAGGTTGACTTGCCACAGGATGGGCGCCCGGGTCCCTGTTGACACAAGCAATGCAGCCATTTTGAAATGACATGTCATGCGTTAACCGTCTTGCATACCGGCAACTCTAGCAGATAAACATTATTATTATCAGCACACTTCAGATGAACTTACAGAGTTCTCTCTGTTTCACTAAATCTTCTACATCTCTGTTTTTGGTGATGAAAGTCCCTGAGAGTATGAGCATTCATCAAGCCTGTGAAGGAAAAGAATTAAGTCGTGAATAAAGTTTATAAAGATTGTTGTCACAACTCACCCTTTACGATTGAAGTGATGTAGTTTTCTGTTGCCATCGAGGCTCAGTGCGACCATCTCATCTCCACAGGCTGGACATGGAAGATGGTCCTCATGACGACTGTATGTTCAAGAAACCGCTTCGGAAATTCTCACCGGAAACAATGCCAACCTGAGTGAATACATAATCAAAGGCTATGGTACGAAAACGTTTAAAATGACCCTGCCAGCACGAACTGAGCGGCTCTAAAGCGTTCTGGTGAAAGCGTGCCGACTCAGACCAGAACAGCAGATTTTGAGGTCTTCACTTGTCCTGAAGACATCAATTGTAAACACCGTGTGTAAATCCCTGGCGCCCGGCCCGTATCCATTCCATATCTAGTCTTCAGTGGCAGTGGCCGCTCTCACAGGTCAGAGGAAGACAAAGGTCATAATGACCTGCTGAGAGAAACATTAGTCAAAATCTGGGAAACTAGTCAAGTGTATGTTTGTACCCAATGAAAATACTTTATCATTGATGTTACTGAATATTATTTTTTGTCCAACACCAACTGACAAAAACTGTGGATCACAGCTGCACATTCTCCCAGGCAAAGACAATGGCTTACGACGAACTATTTAAAAGATAAATTGATTACTGTTAAATCAAACAGGCTAACGATACGTTATGGTTGGACACAGAAGCTATTTTGTTCAACCGGTCCTTGTGTACGTGGTTTACTCAGTGATGGCTCACCACTTGCATCTTCAGTTGCAACAGGAGTTTGAGGAAGGTTTCTGCAACAGTCTCTTACAACCATGCGTCTCCTACGGAAACATTTTGCTGATGGACGGCAACATCGCATTTAGAGCAACACATTTGTTTTATAAGACAATCTGTGCAACAAGTCACTGCATTTTCCACTTTACACTGCGGACAGAGACCTTTTGGGATCTTTCCTGCTTTAAGCATGGCTTCAGCAAGCTGGGGTCTTGCTTTCTGCCACTTTTCACTGGCCAAAGCTTGGTGAACCGTCCCGGTTCGTCCAGAGGAGGCAGATGTGGCTCCGGTTGAACATCTGGCCACATCGTCTTCACCTGCATCTGGCAGGCGGTGGAGTTGTTTATGTGAGCCTTGATAAATGAAGATCACAGGTGATAGTGCAGTGGAATTGACTGTGTGTGTGTGTGTGTGTGTGTGTGTGTGTGTGTGTGTGTGTGTGTGTGGGTGTGTGGGTGGTTGGGTGTGTGTGTGTGTGTTGGAGGGGGGATGCTGCTGTGACTTCTGTCTGTGAATTTCATTTTGGAAATTATCAAAATAAATATGGTGGTGGTGTGGTGGCGATGGTTCATTTAGAAGGAGTCTTACTTACGTCTCTGGAACGTCAAAGCTGAAAGTGCCTCCAAAGCAACACACACATGTCATTCATGACAACAATCAACCAAACACATGTTCTTTGTTTTGCTTCTTTTTGGAAGCAACTCAAATGGGTTTTTTTGTTTGTTTTTTTTTTAAGTTAAAAAAATGGCCCCATTCACAAAGAAATCAAATCAAAGCCTGACACCGCTGGAAGGGATTACTGTCTCTGCTCTCAGCAACACACTCCTCAGAAGTACTAGGCAAATCCAAATGACCAGATTTTTTATTCCGTTTGACAAAAGGTGATACGTATTCATTTTTGGAGAACAAGGAAAAAGGTCATTAGTTATTATTTGTCTTTATACACCTTTAAAAGAACCGCGCCTCTGTCCAATGAGCCCAGACTTGTCTCATTTCCTCCAATTCACAGGAATTCTACTCTCCTAATAATTAAAAGTAGTTTGTATGTCGCTCAATTCAAGGCAGAAATTTCAAAGCAGCTTTCAAAAGAAAAATCCCAATAATTCCAAATGAGCAAGAATAACCGAGTGTGAGCAGTGGAAAGGATGGTTCAATAATAGATAGAATCATATTTTCTCATATCATACTTTCTTACAGAGTCCAGGTCCAAAGAGCAGAATTTTAATTTTTTATTCTGTTTAAGCAACAGCAGGAGAAGCAGATCATCAGAGCTGAACTTCTTACGTTCATCGTTTTATTGTAAATAAATTATAATCATTATATAAACAGCAGTTGAATCTCTATCTCTTTTTAGTCTTTCCCAATAAATTGTGCACTATGAATCTAATAACGTTTGAAGTTCAACAACACATGCTACAGGACGAAGAGTTAGATTGTTTACTAAAACGTGGTCATTAAACTGCAGACCGTGGCCGCGGTGGTGGGAATCAGTCAGGCCGCTGTCAGTTCGGCCATACATGCAGTATCTTCCAGTCTAGTCCAACATGCAAATGAGCACATAATTTTCCCACGTACACCCGACAGACAGCTGGAAACTAAGCGAGGTTTCTTGTTAAAGTGTGGATTCCCCGGGGTACTGGGAGCCATCGACTGCACACATGTGCAGGTGCGTGCACCAGTCACCCAAGCCATCACTTATGTGAACCATAAGGGAGTCCACTCCATTAAAATATCCAGGTCATCTGTGATTCTGACTGCCTGGTGACAAATGTGTATGCTAACTACCCAGGGTCAGCTCATGACTCATTCATCCTGGTGAATTCCATCATCTCTACAGCCTTTCAGGGGGACCCCCCTCTGGATGGGTGGCTGCTAGGTGACAATGGATACCTACTTAAAACGTGGTTGACGACGCCATACATTACACCATCAACAAGACGCCAGCGAGGTTTTAACTGCGCTTTCAGCTGTGCCAGGTCAGTCATCAAACGTACTTTTGGGGCACTCAAAATGCGTTTCAGATGTCTGGACCGTACAGGTGGTTCATTATCGTACAGCCCTCAGAGAGTCAGAGCTTTCTTTGTGGCATGCTGTGTCCTACACAATATAGCCTGACGCCATGGACATGTTTGACCTCACGGAGGAGACATTACAGGACTGAAGACAGACAGAGGCTGAACTGCAGGTGCCGTGTCAGCAGGGAGAGGAGAGACCACCTGGCCGCTCAGCTCTGCCCTTAATGTGAGTCTTAGGCTGCCGTTTGTGGTTTGGCCACAGTTTAATCAGTCACAATAAAGATAAACAAAGTCACTCATGAAATAATCATGCAATGATTTTTATTTAGCTCCGTGTCCCTCTTCCTCTTTCCTCTCCCTCTTCCTCTTCCCCCAGCAGGGGAGCCTGAGGTCAGCTGTCCTCTCCTTGTTCTTGACCTCAAAGGCCACCTGTGACTGGTGGGGATCGCGGACGTGACATGCTGGGAGAGGCATTCGGCCGCCTCCGCCTACCTGAGGAGGCTGGAGTCCAATGAGGTGGCATGTTTCTGAGTGTGCTGTCCATGTTCCTGAATCTGCTGTCCATGTTCATGACTGTGGTCTCCAGTCCTCCTACTCGCCCACTGAGCTCGCCGAACTGCCCCTCCAACATGTCAACCCCCCTGCTGGATGTCAAGGAAGGGCTGGTCCTCGTTCCTCATTGCTGTGGTCTGTCTCAGCCTGCGCCTCCTTGTGCCCTCCACCCCCTGGGTCACCGGGCCGCACGCCTCCTCCGTCACCGGGCCGCACGCCTCCTCAGTCACCGGGCCGCACGCCTCCTCAGTCACCGGGCCACACGCCTCCTCAGTCACCGGGCCGCACGCCTCCTCAGTCACCGGGCCGCACGCCTCCTCCGTCACCGGGCCACACGCCTCCTCAGTCACCGGGCCGCACGCCTCCTCAGTCACCGGGCCGCACGCCTCCTCCGTCACCGGGCCGCACGCCTCCTCAGTCACCGGGCCACACGCCTCCTCCATCACCGGGCCACACGCCTCCTCAGTCACCGGGCCGCACGCCTCCTCAGTCACCGGGCCACACGCCTCCTCCGTCACCGGGCCGCACGCCTCCTCCGTCACCGGGCCACACGCCTCCTCCGTCACCGGGCCACCCGCTTGCTGCTGGTCCTCTTCATTAACTGAGATTGGAGGCAGAAGCTGGTTATGTTGCAAATAAACAGTGAATCAAGTGTATTCATGTCTTTGGTTTTGTGTCATTAGGAGTTACATGCCAAAATGATCACGATTCAATCGTGTAAATCAGTTGAATTTCACAAGCGCACAATGACGATGCGTCATTTCAGCGCAGGAGCTTCTGATTTCATTGCCATTACGCAGTTTATTCACGTTGTGTCCACACCACTGTCCTTTATTATGCAGCTTTCAAATAAAGGTTACTGATTGTCTCCTTTAAAAAACACAAATGCTTGCCTTACCCTTAGTTCCCACTTCCGCACTCCCAAACCCCTCCACGCCTACGACGGGGAGGGTGGAAGATGCGATTTCCTCGACCTCATTTAATGTGAGGCTGGTGTAGCGCCCCCCAGTGGCCCCCGCGTGCCTCCTGTGCTCTGCCAGCTTTAGCTTTGCCCTGCTCCTCTCATCATTGAACCGTTTCCTACAATGGGCAACGGTTCTCAGAATGTCAGGGCAAACCGCATTTACCATATTGGCGACCTCCTCCCAGGCGGCTCTTGCTTCATCGGCCCGTGGCGGCCTGCTGGCAGTACCATGTATTCGGGTACTGAGAGCTTGGACCTCCCGGACCAGCACATCAGTTTCCTCCTGGGAGATGTTTGGCTGTCTGCCAGTGTCTTCCATGGCTGTTAAGTGAAATTTGGAGTTGCAGTGAATTTAAAGGCATCCATTTAATTGATGATTAGAGCTGTGTTAAACTCCAGCCTTCCCTCCTCTCCCTTTGCCTCTTGCACGGGTGGGCGGGACGGAGGCGTGGCTGAGCGCTTGATATAAACACTCTGCTTGGGGCTAGAGACTGCTCATCATCAGAACCTGTGAAGTGGGAGAGAGAGCTTATCATGTCAGATACTGAATAACGTGCTTCACCTGGGAGGATTGAACCTGGATTCCTTTAAATACAGATGCTTCTGACACAGTTGTTTTCAACTGGATTGGAAATTTCGACTGGATAGGAAAAAAACACCCACGTGTCATGTCATAATTTATCACCCGCAATATGACTCATCAAACCCGCAGCTGTTGGCACTGTGTTTTTCCGGTCTATCCCGAGTGAGCCGCTCGCCCGCGGCGCTTGCTACGGCGAACCATGGTCCATTCTCCATTATTTTCTAACATGGCCTAAGCCGAAGTCTCGGGAAAATTAAATTATAAAGGGTGGTAACAAGAAAGGAACGGAAAAAAGGGCCAAATCTGAAAAGAAATAAAGTAATCCTTGAATGCGTGTTTTTACGATCGTCTCTACAAAATCAAACCATTATACACAGACATAGTGGCTGCCTATATGGCTCATTTTCAGCCATATAGAAACATCTGTATAGATGAGCGGATGGTAGCATCTAAAGCTAGAACAAGTATGAAACAGTACATGAAAGACAAGCCCACAAAGTGGGGGTATAAACTCTTTGCCCTTGCAGACTCTGCTACTGGATATACGTACATGGAACTTTTCAGTGTATTCAGGGAAAACTGACAAACCTGAAGGTAGCACAGGTGGTCATGGTCTCAGCTACAGTTTAGAAGTGGATCTTTTGCCATTTCTGTTCTTGGTTCGGGCTACACCCTGTTTGTGGACAATTTTTACACCAGCCCTGCTCTCTTTCAGGACATTTACAGGAAGAACATTGCCGACTGTGGGACTATTCGAAAAAACCGTGTTGGTTTTCCCAAATACAGTTTCTAACAGCTTTCCAAAAAAACCAGACAGGGGAGACATACGCTGGATTAGGCGAGATCCTTAACTTTTTGTCAAGTGGATGGACACACGGGAGGTGGCAGTGTGTTCAACTTTCCATGAAACGTAATCCTTTTTGTATGGCTTTATTTTTATATAATGTGTTTATATATATATATATATATATATATATATATATACACATATGTAGTCTGGCTATGAGGTCGGGGGTTCGAATCCCGGTCAGGGCGTGTGGTAATCCAGTTGGGCCCTTGGACAAGGCCCTTAACACATACATGTCCACACCTCAGCATAAGCGAAACCATAAATGAAAGAGTCATACCGGCTCAGACGTCGCCCGGGTCAAGCAATTCAATCAATCAATTTATTTTTGTATAGCCCAGTATCACAACAGTTGCCTCAGAGGGCTTCAAGATGTTACACTGATTGGTATAAATTTCAAAGATTGATAATGACTTTGATAATAACAATGAATCACAGTGTAGTGTCGATATAAACGGTCCACAGACAGAACAGAGTGAGAATGTTGACATCAGACCAATAAACATAGTGGCAAACAGTCCACAATAGCTCGTCAGTGACTGAACTAAGTAATGTTATAATGTTAAAACAATAAAAACAGTGAATAAGCATAATGTTAATAAGTCAAATTCACAGTAACGAGACAAAACAAAGTAACCACCGCCTTAGACCCTCACATCCGGCAAGAAAAAACTCCAAAAACCCAGTGGGAAAAGAAAAAATTTTGGGGAGAACCACAGTATGGAGGGATCCCACTCCCAGGGACGGACAGCTTTGGCAACAGCTAGCATGAGACAACAAGAAGTAAAGCCTAGGACTATGTTGAGTACAGTCCGTTGGATGGTCCAGCACAAAAACCATGGATCCCAGAAGTAGAACCGAAGCCAGTCCGCGGGCACAGCACCGACAGGAGTGTCCTCCCGGTCCGAACGAAGCTGGTTCGTAGGCCCTCGTAATAATGGAGTCAGCAACTGAAACTCAAGACTCCCCCTCGAAGGGGGGGACAACAGGTGAAAAGCAATGAACGGACTAAAGGGAATAACATTCAGACATTAGAGGATAGGGCTCAGTGCACCGTACTTCCCACAGCATTCTAGCTCCTAGGGCAGCTTTGTGGATAGTTTAGTATTTAAACTAGTATTTAGTTAGTATAGTTTAGTTTAGTTTAGTTTAGAGTCCCTAGCTGACCTGATCATAGGCTGCATCGAAGAGAAACGTCTTGAGCCTAACCTTAAATGTGGAGACTGTGTCTGCCTCTTTTACCCCTTTTCGACCAAACTGGTTCCAGGGCCAAATCGGGGCCAGGGCCAAAGCGGTGCTAGCCCCGGGCCTCCTGAACACGGACTTTACTTTTCGACCGCCTCGGGAGCCACGGAGGCGGAGGTGGAGCTACGTCACTGCGTCACTGCAGAACGTCGGTACGTCACCGCGTAAGCGCCGCCCCGTCAGCGTCGCGCCAGTGTAAAAAGCCCGCGCAAGCCATCTCAAGCATACGGAGCAGAAATGGAGGACGCCGTGTTTATGTTGGCTGTGGAAGTCGCCGGAGCCGCCGTCCAATGCACGAGGCAGCTGATGGTGATGGCACATCGTCGCCAATGCGCCATGCAGCGCCGGAGGAGGGAGGTGAGTGTTCGTGCTTACTTTTTTTTTCACTACAGTGAATGCAGCTTGTAGCTCGTAGCTGCACCGGCAAAACGCCGCTATCATAAAAACAATCAGTGTGTAAGGATGTCCGTCTTTGTTTTCACAGATGGCCCGACGGTTTGCATTGCGGAACTCACCTACTGCCTGGGTACACCCGCGGTCACGTTAATGGTGGGATACTATTGTCCCGTGTTTCACCGCGCTGCAGTTCGTGCAGAACTTCCGTGTCTCACGGGAGTCCTTCGACTACATCTGTGATCAGACCCGGGGTCTTCTGGTGAAAAAGGACATGAACTACCGCCTGTGTATCCCTGTCCAGAAGCGGGTTGCTATCGCCATCTGGAAAATGGCCACTGGCAGCGAATATCAGACCATCAGCCATCTTTTCGGGGTCGGACTGTGCACTGTGTATAACTGTGTGCAGGAGTTTTGCGACGCAGTCATCCGGGTGCTTCTGCCTCTGCACGTGAAGACCCCCGACGCCCCAAAGCTGCTGGAAATGGCCACCTTCTTCAAAAATCGCTGGCGAGCTCCCCAGTGTGTGGGTGCCATTGATGGCAGCCACATCCCTATAACAGCACCGAAGGAGTTCCCCAAGGACTTCTTCAACCGGAAGGGCTGGCATTCGGTTGTGCTGCAGGCTGTAGTGGACGGAAAAGGACTTTTCTGGGATGTGTGCGTTGGTTTCCCAGGAAGAATGCACGACGCCAGAGTCCTCCGACTGTCCAGTCTGTGGGAGGTTTTGAGTGATGGGCAGCTGCTGGGGCAGCAGAAAGCAAACATCTCCGGTCGCCAGGTGGGCCATAACATCATCGGTGACCCAGCATACCCCATGCTGGAGTGGCTCATGAAGCCATTTTCAGACACGGGTAGACTGACACCCGCACAGAGCATGTATAACTTTCGACTGAGCAGTGCACGCTCTGTGATGGAGATGGCGTTTGGGAGGCTGAAGGGGCGGTGGAGGTGGCTCCTGAAAAGAAATGAATGCAAGCTCGAGTTGGCGAAGCGGATGGTGTTGGCGTGCTGTGTGCTCCACAACATTTGTGAGGAGCACGGGGACAATTTCGTGGAGGAGCACCTTGGTTCGTGGTCGGACCGCTGCATGTAGTCCAGCAGGTCCGCGGTGGTGGACCGCTTCCTCTTGCCTGCGTGACAATATCCAAACAGCGATAGCTTTTAGTAATGTCTGCACATTCACACAACCGACAGCAACAACGATCCCATGCCCATACAAATCTTACCGGGTCAGGTCCGTGACGACATGCCGGACGGGACCGGTGAGCTGCTGCTGCTGCTGGCTGGTACCGATATGCTGCGTTCACACCGGACGCGTTGCAAGCGTCACAGGCGTCACTGACGCCTCAAAGTTGACGCGTGTGAAGTGTGGAATTCGACGCGTGTTCAAATTACACACGACTCTTGCAACGCTGGCGACGCGCGGGAGTGGGAGGAGCTTGTGTCCTGTCTTCATGTTGACAATGGTGGAATCTGTGCCGAAATCGATCTGCTAAAGCTGATTTCACTTTAGCTCTACACTCTTCAAATGTATAACTTTATCGAGATTTTTTTTTTTTTTTAAATTAGGCGACAAAGTGGTCGTTTAGAGCCCGAGTGTGTCGTTTGTTTGTCCGAATACCAACGGTTTATGATTTTCTTCGGGCGAATTCGGCGAAATGTGAGCCAGCCGCAGTGAGCGGCTCCAGCAGGAGGAGGCAGAGAAGCAGGAGAGAAGCAGAGCGCACATGAAGCCTGGACCCGCCACGGAGGCCTCCGCCACGGCCGTTCCCCCGACCCAGCGGCCCAGCCTCCGACCGCCTTTGGCGGCGGGCGACGCGGCTCACACCGTCGGCCGCCCCCGCCTCTCCGACCAGCTCCCCGGCGACCCACAGCAGGACCGAGACACGCGGTCTCACCAAGCAGTCCTACGGAGCGGGCCCGCCGCTAGGGTGGCGGGACCTGCGCCGGACCTCCGTGACCTCCGGGCGTCGCACCGAGTCGGGCCCGGAGGTCCGGCGGTGGACCCCCGGGCCCCCCGGTGCAGCGCGCCACCCCAGCGGCGGGCCCGCTCCGTAGGACCGCTGGGTGATACCGCGCGTCTCGGTCCTGCTGCGGGTCGCCGGGGAGCCGATCGGAGAGGCGGCGGCGGCCGACGGTGTGATCCGCGTCGCCCGCCGCCAAAGCCGGTCGGAGGCTGGGCCACTGGGTCAGGGGAACAGCCCCTGTGGCGGGTCCAGGGTTCGTGTGTGCCCGCCGGCGAGCGCAGAGTTTCTCACACCCTCCGGGGCCGGACCCAGATCGCGGGGCCAGCGTGAGGATGAGGTTCGCTTTCGGCGGTATTTCCGCCTCTCCCGGGCCCAGTTTGACGAGCTTCTGGCCCGCATCAGCGCTCAGAGTGCTCGTCTGTGATTGGATGACGCGCGCGTCGACGCTTCGAAAGTTCAATTTTCCCAACTTCAGGCGTTGACGCCCGCAACGCGTGACGCACGGGACGCGCTTCGCCAACGCTCGAAACGCTCAGAAAGCGACGCTCGAAAAGCGCCTGATGCGCGTTAGGTCCGTTGAAGCTCGTCCACCATAGACTTTGAATGTAACGCTTGCAACGCGTCCGGTGTGAACGCAGCAATAAGCTAGTGGCTGGCGATGGTGACCTGCTTGCAGGAGACGGTGAGCTGCTGCCTGGGGACGGCGAGCTGCTCCGCGGGGAAATGGCCGGGACTGGCGTGCTACACAACAATGGCCCACGCTCATCAGCTGGACCGAACAACTCTGTAAACACATAATTGGCACAAATTTCAGCGATCTCCTGCCCCAAAATATCCACTGTAGCGTAGCGGCACAGTCCCATAAATATAAATACCTGAATCAGGGTCTCGGGTGTGCACGGAGCCCTCGCCCGCCATGGACTCCAGCAACGCCGCTGCTGTTATGGAGTTGAGGGCCCCCGTCGTGGCGTTGGCTGGCCGGTCGCCAAGGACGGAGTGCAGCAGGTCGAAGTGCGGACTCCTGCGCGGGCGACCGCTGCCGTTCCGTCCCTGCTCCTGCCGCTGGTCCCGGTACTCCTTCTTCAGCTTCTTCAGCTTGTTCAGGAGCTGAGCGATGGTCCTTGCGTAGCCGGCTGCGGCCATGACCCGCTGCAGCTGGACGAAAATGGGCTTCGTTCGAGTCGCGCCCTCGAGCTTGGCCTGCACCTCGGCCGAAGACCACAGAGCCAAAAAACACTGTGTCTCCTCCTCGGTCCACTGCTGCTTGTTGTTCGTTGACTCCATTTTTTGGTTAATGGAAAATCTAATGATTTGCGCAGGGAGATGGAGCTTGAGCCGATAGCGAAAGCGGTGTAATGGCGGCTTTCTTCCGTGTATCCGGAGATCTGCTGTTGCTGTAACCCCGCCCCCCAGGGCCTGACGTAATCGGGGCCAGATCGGGGCCTGGGCTAGCCCAGCTGCGAAGCGGGGCCTGAAAAGCCCCGGTTTTTGGGAGCCAGAGCCAGGGCCGCGGTTGGTGCAAACACAAAGAACCGGTTCAAAGTTGGGACTAGCCCCGATTTGGCCCTGGAACCAGTTTGGTCGAAAAGGGGTATTTGACACCACTTGGAAGCTGGTTCCATAAAAACGGTGCCTGATAGCTAAAGGCTCTTCCGCCTAATTTCCATTTAGAGACCGTAGAAGTCACCAGTAACCCTGCATTTTGAGAGCAAAGTGCTCTGATTGGTTGATAAGGCATTAAAGCATCTTGGAGATAGGTCGGAGCCATCCCATTTAGGATTTTGTAAGTGAGGAGAAGGATTTTAAATCTAACTCTAAACTCGACAGGAAGCCAGTGAAGAGATTTTAGAATGGGAGTAATGTGTTCGCCTCTTCTAGTTGCGGTTAATAATCTGGCGGCCGTATTTTGAACCACCTGAAAGTTTTTTAATGCACTTTTTGGGCAGGCTGCAAGAAGGGAGTTGCAGTAGTCCAGTCTAGTAGAAACAAATGCATGGATGAGTTTTTCTGCATCGCTTTTAGGTAGAATGTTTCTTATTTTAGCTATGTTGCGCAAGTGGAAACATGCCGTTTTACAAGCCAGGTTGATGTGTGCTTTAAAGGAGATATCCTGATCAAATAAGACCCCGAGGTTCCTGACAGTAGAGGAGGAGGATACACTGACATTATCTAAGGTGATAATCTGTTCAGATAGACACTCTCTCAGTTTATGGGGGCCTAGTATAATGACCTCTGTTTTGCCAGGATTAAGACGGAGATAGTTCGTAGTCATCCAGGTTTTAATTTCTCTGATACAGTCACTGAGTCTGTCTATTTGATTAGTTTGATCAGGTTTCATAGATAAATACAATTGTGTGTCATCTGCATAGCAATGAAAATTGATTTCGTGACTTCTAATTATGTTCCCTAAAGGAAGCATATACAACAGAAATAAAATTGGCTCAAGCACGGACCCTTGAGGAACCCCATAACTGACCTGGGAGCACGGTGAGGACTGTTGGTTAACGTGAACAAATTGGTACCTATTAGATAAATAGGATTTGAACCAGCAGAGGGCTTTTCCTCTGATGCCGACCTCACATTCTAACCTCTGCAGGAGAATATTGTGGTCGATTGTATCAAAAGCTGCACTGAGGTCTAAGAGAACCAGGATTGAGACTAGACCTGCGTCAACCGCCAATAGCAAGTCATTAGTGACTTTAACTAACGCAGTCTCAGTGCTGTGATAAGCTCTATATCCTGACTGAAATTTCTCAAATAAACTATTGTCCTGTAGGTGGCGGTGAAGCTGTTCAACCACGACTTTTTCCAGAACTTTTGAAATAAAAGGCAGATTTGATATCAGTCTGTAGTTGGCTAGAATATCAGGATCAAGATTAGGTTTTTTCAGCAGTGGTTTGATTACTGCGAATTTAAATGACTGTGGCACATAGCCAATTTCTAGAGACGTATTTATTATAGTTATGATTGTATTTAAGATAACTGGAAGAATATCTTTGAAAAGCTTAGTTGGAATTGGATTTAGAAGACAGGTCGAAGTTTTAGAAGACATTACAATCGAAGTAATCTCAGCCCCATCTACTGATGAGAAACTATCTAGTATTTCAGGTATTTCAGGTGGAGGCAGTGGCTGGATTCCCTGAGCTTGATCTGAGGAAAGCACTTCACTGATTTTACCTCTGATGGTTATGATTTTATCATTAAAGAATTTAAGAAAGTCATGGCAGTTTAAAGATTCTGGGATTACTGGTTCCACTACAGTATGACTGTTTGTCAGTCTGGCTACAGTGTTGAACAGAAACCGAGGGTTATTTTTGTTTATTTCTATTAAACAAGAGTAATATAATGTCTTGACTTTAAAAGGAGTTTTATAGCTTATCAAGCTGCATTTCCAAGTCTTCAGAGATTGTTCCGATTTAGATTTACACCACAGACTTTCTAATTGCCGAGTTTTTTGTTTGAGAACACGGGTTTCAGAATCAAACCATGGAGCAACGCACCTGGGTCGATTGGTTTTCAGCTGCAACGGAGCCACTACGTCAAGGGCAGATTTTTGCGAGTGCATAGCACTGTCAACAAACTGATCACTATTAGCACCACTGGTCAATAAGCTCATTTCTGTGAGTTCACAAGATAATGCAGCAAATGCAGGCTGGATCAATTCTTTGTACCGAGCCACAGATTTTTCAGATAATGTCCGTATCAGCTGAATTTTATCTTTTTGAGCAGAGTAGACTTCAATCAAAACCTGAAAAGTAATCAAAAAATGGTCTGAGAGTATGGGGTTCTGAGGGAAAACATTTAGGTCACTGACCTCTATCCCATATGTTAAGACCAGATCCAGGGGTGTGCTTGTGACTATGAGTGGACTCATCAACATTTTGAGTGAAACCGATGCTATCTAATACTGCAATAAACGCATTACTCAAACTGTCACCAGAATCATCCACATGGATGTTAAAGTCACCTATTATAAGGATCTTGTTATGAGCCAAAACTATATTGCTTAAAAACTCTGGGAACTCAGTTAAAAAGTCAGAGTAAGGACCAGGAGGTCGATACACAATAATTAATAGCACGGCTTTTTGATTCTTCGAATTTGGACAAGTAAGCGTTAGTATTAAGCTTTCAAAAGAGTTTAATTTAACATTAGTTTTGGGTTTAAGAAGAAGACTGGAGTGCGATATCACTGCCACACCTCCACCTCGACCTGTTGATCTAGCTGTTTGGAAATTAACATAGGTTGGAGGGGTACATTCATTGAGCCTCACATAGTCATCTTGCTGAAGCCAAGTTTCTGTTAGAGCAAGGAGATCAATGTTCTTGTCACCGATAAGGTCATTAACTAACAGAGATTTAGTGGAAATTGCTCTAATGTTTAGTAGACCACATTTTATGTATTTCCTACTGGAAAAGGTATTCTGTCTCGTACAGGTGTTAAGCTTTTTACCCATTGACTTTTTTCAAATGCTTTGAGTACTATGGACAGACACAGTCTCTGTTTGCCTAGGTAAACCTCCATGCTTGACTTGTAAAAATCCGGGAGCAGGATTAGTGACAGGATCAACAAGATCAACAGAGTAGCGTTCTACACAACTGCTCTGCGCCCGGGGCTCATAGCTGGTTTGTCAATTTAGAGTACTAAGCCGATCAGCCATATTGTGAGCTAAAAGGGCTGCACCATCCAAAGTTGGGTGGATGCCGTCCCTGCGGATGAGCCCAGGCTTTCCCCAGAAGGTGCACCAGTTGTTTAGAAAAATAACTCCGTTTTCCTCACTCCATCTAGACAACCAGCAATTGAATGATGAAAGTCAGCTATACATTTCATCATTGACCAAATTGGGCAGGGGACCAGAGAATATTACAGCATCAGACATCGACTTAGCCAATTCACACACCGAGGCTACTTGTAATTTGAGCACCTCTGATTGTCTCCGCCGGGCATCATTACCGCCTGCGCGAATCACGACTCGATGGAATCTCCTACCTTCCTGTTTTAAAAGCCTAAGGTTCCCCTCGATGTCCCCCACTCTGGCCCCCGGGTAACACCTAACCTTCACCGCTGGCAGCTTCACGTCTCTAACTATAGAGCTGCCAATCACCAGCGTGTCCAGTTCAGCCGGTGTGTCGTCGCTGAGGGGAGAGAACCTATTGCAGACGTGAACCGGTTCTTGGAGTGCTACGTGGCGGTGCTTAGCACTAGCCTTCCTCCGGACCGTCACAAACTGGTCCTGGTCTTGCCCCGGCTGCTCGGGACATGCTGCGGGGCTAGGCTTGCTAACACTCCTCTCACTGCAGGAGTGGGCAGCAGGCCCTGCCGCTACCTGGCTGTAGCTAGCGCTGCCCTGCCCCTCACATCTGCACAGCCGCTCCTCTAACTCGGTTACCCTGGCCTCCAGCGCTGTCAATACACTGCACTTTACGCAAATACCCCTATCGTCAAGGGAGGCAGGGTTCTGACTCAATATACGGCACACTGAACAGGAAAGAAAAGAAGATAGAGGGGAGGACGCCATAGCGGTCCCGATGGACTGAGCTAGTTAGCACGCTAAGCTAGTTAACACGCCAGTGGCGCTAACGGCGGAGAAGAAATGTAATTCATGAGGGATCACTGGTCAATCAGGGGCGTAAATAACCCCAATTTTTTGATTGTTTTGTGAATTAACAGTAATAGCAAGAGAGAGACAGCAAGCACTTCAGTCACTCGCAAGCTTCACCAACACGGAAAACACTCACCGGAAGTGACGTCAGCAGTTCAAATTAAAATGCCACTTCATACAGCTACTCCCGTTCTGTCTGTAACGGTGTAGTGAGACCTCAGGGCTGCTTTGGAGATGCAGAGTGCGAAGACACTGGGGTTGATGGAGTGGGTGGGGGTCTCAAACATGGTGGCTGTTCAGCAGGTGACAAGATGTCTGCAGTCACAACAGATGGTGATGACCGACTCTCTGTTGGTGGTTCTGTGTCTGGGATATTGTTAAGCTTCTTTTAAAGCTAAAGGGGGTTAGCTATGGTTTTATAACACGCAATATTGATTATTATCCCAAGGTTTATGTTATATCCTTGCTGTAGAGTGGTAAAGTTTGTCTTTTGTGTGAGTTTTATGTGTGTATTGCTGTTAGCAATGTTATCTTCTGTTAGCTCCACATGGAGCTCTGCTGTTCAACCCATAGTAAATTAATTATTGCAAATGTAAGTGCCTTCACATGTACTGTAACCTTTATTTTGTGTATTTCTGGATACTTATGAACCTAGTGTCTGTTTAATATGCACTAAAAAGCTATTTTGGGTAAAATTGAATATATTTATTCATTACACATGTGAACTAATTCAGTTGGTTTACTAGAAGATAGATAACTAATAATTAGACAAGAAAACAAGATGTACGACATTTGAAACCCATTTGAAATATATATATTTTTTTTTTTAAACAGTTACAGAGCTACAGTAATCATAGCATAAAGTCAGCTGTTGCTCTTGCGACCTATCCAACAGGTCAGGTTTTTTGGATTTGTATAATCCACTGGATTGCAGATTCGCGGATTCCAGAAGAGGATCGATTCTCTCCACTCCTCAACACACACATATATGCACAATACACACGTGTACACACACACATGATCTACAGTCAGATGGCCTGGCACGAACGATCAGGGGAAACGCCACCACTGGGGCCGTCCACACCAGGAGTCACAGGCTAGGACCACTGAGGGTGCCGGCGCCTGGCGCTCCCACCATGACAGACGAGGGGAAGCCCACATCAAGACCGAGGTCTGCCGGCATCCTGATGACCCCGTGACTCTGGAAGAAGACGCTCCTGCCATGTAGTCCAGTCCTGTGCCACTATGGGACACAGGTCCTGCTGGATCAGCTGGATGAAGGTCTCTGGTATTAGAAAGCCAAAACACATCAAGGGTGACGATGTGTCCCTGGATTTACATCGTTCCCACAACCGATCCAAAGCTCCGCCCACTCTCAACACCAAGGCAGACCTCATGGGAAAACCATGTGTGGCCTCAAAGGACGGTTTTACATCACGTCCCCTGTTTATTGATTCTACTCAAACTAATTCCCTGCATTTGGTCTGTCAGACGTTGCTACTGTAGAATGGACCTGGCAAGTTCAACCCCTCGGTCACATTAACATATTTCAACACAGTTGAATGTCAAAGGATAAAAGAAGAACAATTGTTGCCAGAATTACGGGTAAGTATTAAGGCAAGGAAAAAATATGATAGGAGGACATGCACTTCAAGAAAGAAGCTGTCGAGAGTAAATTCAAAACACAATATTGACAATGGATTTAAAGTAAAATCTTGAGAATAAAGTTGGCCTTTTCAGATTACAGTAGCCAGTGGACGTGAGTCCTGCAAACTGTACAGTACCTGAGATATCGATACTGAGAATCACAGGTGATGTGAGGTTCTGCTCCTGTAAAGCTGCCTCATATAAAAAAAACACGTATACGGTGTTCTGTTTGTCTGGTTGGGCCCGCTGGAAAACATTACTCCTGCGGGGGATTTGTGGCATCGTTCCATTTCAGAACACTGTGGTGAGCTGGTGTTCGACCTGAGGAGGAGCAGGGTGTCTGTGTCCCCGTCTCCGTCCAGGAGAGCAGTGTGGACATGTGGAAGAAGACAAACATCTGAGGGAGTATTTAGACCATAAACTGGACTGTGTTCAGCACATTGAAACCCCTAAAAACAAGAACCAGAGCCATGTCTATGTAGAGAGGCGGACGAGGTCCTTCAGTCCGTCGCACTGTGCTGGAGGTGTTTGAGTCTGTGATGGTGAGGCCGTCCCCGGCGCTGCAGCCTGCGGGGGCCGGAGGCGGAGTGTGGCCGAAACACACAGGCTCAAATAACTCTTCAGAAAAGCCAGTGATGTGTTGAGGGTGCAGGAGGACAGTGGCACGGTGGTGGTGGAGGTGGACTCTGATCAAACAAGAGCAAAAATAGAGTCTAACCTGGAGCTGTCACCACACAGAACACTAAGGCCAAAAGGAAACTAAGACTAACTAACGCAACAAAGGTTCCTGAAACCAAAGCTAAACCACAAAGAACCGAGTGCCTCAATGCCTGACAGAGTAGAGCCGACTACGAGGGACTCGTGGGCATCGCCGGTAGCAGCCCGCTGCCCGCCACCTTTGTTCCCTCAGGTGGCTTCGTGGGATTGGCTGACGGGACTGACGAGCTGCTCTCCAGTCAGGTTCCACAGGTGCAGGCGGTGAAGCAACATTGAGGTTCTGCTGCAGCAGCAAACCTGAGAACCGCACTCAAGCAGACACACACTAATTGAAACACTCACACACACAATACAGGACAATACGGTGACAGCCGTAACACTGCTAAATGTTTAACAGTTCCATAATACAGAATATGTGCTGACAGACTGTTTTTAATTCCATCAGGCTATTGATGATTTATTTGAATGTCATGGAGAAATGCCGTTAATCGTTATTCTAAATTTGATATTGCTTCTTGGATGTTCCTTAAATGAAACCTATTTTGCTCAGTTGCACAGTTATACTGACGTGTCTGTGCCTTTTCTTCACAGTGCGTCTCAGAAGGTTTCCTCAGCCAATGACAGCAGAGAGGAAGGCAGGACAGATCGACGTTCTAAACCAGTAAACTAATCTACTAAATGAAATACTCATTATTATGATAACCTGGTGACTGAAATCCCCACATAGCTAAATTAGTCTGGCCCAGTAGTGGGCCACACATCTCACTCACGCTTGGCCCACATATCGCAATGAATTACGGCACTTGGGAGGCCACCTCTGGTTGCCACATATGGCCCATGACTTTGCCATGTCTCAGCCACCTGTTCAGCCGCATGTGGCCCTGTCCCGGCCCAGTGTTGGGCCAGATAAGTTTTAGTTTTTCTTACAGATGTCAACCGGCTGTATGACCACAGCTGGCCCGAAGTAGGACCAGACGAGTTTCATAAATGGTTCCAGATGTCAGCCTGAACTAAACTGTAAGCAAGCCACTTCTTTAATACACTCACTTGCCGTATTTGGCCCAGAAAACAAAATGCTCCAACAATGGCAGTATCAAATATTTATTTATTGATACAATTACAATATAATCTTAAAACAGTGTATAAAATTAACAAGTTTAATACTATAAACTTTTAAAAGCAAAGCAAAAGTTTTATACAACATATAATAATAACAATAACAATAACAATAATAATAATAATAATAATAATAATACATTTTATTTGTATAGCGCTTTTCAGGACACTCAAAGTCGCTTCACAATACACCAACAAAAATAAAAAACAGCAGCAAAAAATCAACAGCAGTAGAAAACAAACATTAAAAGCACTTTTGAACAGGTGGGTTTTGAGTTCTTTCTTGAAGGTGGGGAGGTCGGAGCGGTCACGGAGAGGCTGTTGCGGCGATGGAGAAGGCTCTGTCTCCCCAGGTTCCAGCAGGGTGGAGGAGCGGAGGGAGCGAGATGGAGTGTGGAGGTGGAGCAGGTCTGTGAGGTATGGAGGGTGGAGGGGCCTGATGATGGAGAGCTCTGAAGGTGATCAGGAGGAGTTTGAAGTGGAGCGCTGAGGGACGGGGAGCCAGTGGAGCTGGTGGAGGACCGGGGTGATGTGTTGACGGGAGCGGGTGTGGGTGAGGAGGCGGGTGTTGCCCCTTCGAAATGAACACCAAGTCCGTAGTCCCTTGAAGCCTTTATTTTGAGCTCAGTTTTAAAGGGGTTTTTTTGTACAAGTGTCAACGAGGAAAAAGTCCCGTCTTAGCCACAATCACATTTCTGCAGGCCACAGTCTGATTTCTGCACCACACGCCAGCTCGCCATGAACCGGCTGTGGACCTACCCTACATAACAAGACCACACCCCGAGCTTGGCGTGGACCAGGCGGTCACGTGACACGGGTTTCCTGAGACGTATCAAAATAAAACTAACTATAACGAAGGTAGTGATAATTGCAGAAGTTCCAAATAAACATATACGAGGGGGTACCCAAAAAAAAACGGAATTTGGTCAGAAAACAATAATAATAATGAGTTCCGACTTCTGGCCGTCAGATGTGCTGCAGGTAAGCCTCATGCACATCTGTGAGAAATTTGAGCTCCGAGAGTTACACTGACACCTGTCAGGCGCTATTTATAGCAACAGAGTGCAGAGGCGGTCTGCGATTTTTTTCAAAATGGCGACATTGACTGTGAAGCCAGAGCAGCGCAAACATTAAATTCTGCTTTTTGCTGGAAAACAGCAGCAGAAACACTCAGCTTGTTGCAGCAAGCCTACAAGGATGATGCTCTGGGAAAGAATCAGGTCCATGAGTGGTTCGGGTGGTTTAAAAAGGGCCAGATGTCGGCGCATCAGGTGCGCTCAGCCGTGAAAACAATGGTGAGCTGCTTCTTCGCTGTCCAGGGTCTCGTCCACAGCGAGTTTGTCCCTCCAGGTCAGACTGTAAACCAGGACTACTACAGGAAGTCCTCAGACGCTCCGTGAGGATGTGAGGAGGAAGCAGAGCGTCGTGGCGGAGTGGAGCCGGTTGATCCACCACCACAGAGCGCCAGCGGACACGGCGCTGCGCCTCACGCAGTTTCTGGCGAAGAATGAGATGAATCTCTTCTCCCATCCGCCTGATTCGCCAGATGAAGCCTCCAGTGACTTTTTCTTGTTCCCCAAGTTGAAGAAAGAGCTGAAGGGACAGCGGTTTGCAGATGTGGAGGAGGTGACAGAAAAATCGCAGCCGGCAAAAAATGGCACTTTTACGCGCGGGTCTGACGACGCATTGGTGAAGTGGGAGACACGGCTGGAGCGCTGCATTAATGCAGATGGGGATTATTTTGAAGGCGACGGTGGTGTTTTATTTTGAAATGTCATAAATAAAAAGTTATAATCAAATTCCGGTTTTTTTTGGGTACACCCTCGTATACCGTTATACTCAGTGAACCAATAATATCAGATAAAGTGCAATAATACATATGAAAAACCAGTGGACAACACGGGCAGCGGAGTTTTGAATGTACTGTAGTTTATTGAGGGTTTTGGATGGTGTACCGTAGAGAATGCTGTTGCAGTCGTCGATTCTGGAAGTGATGAAAGCATGGATTAAAGTTTCAGCAGCAGAGAAGGAGAGTGATGGGCGGAGTCCAGCTATGTTTTTGAGGTAGAAGAATGCAGTCCGGGTTCTGTGTTTGATGTGGGGGTCGAATGATAGAGTGGGGTCGAGGAGAACACCGAGGTTGCAGATCAGTGGGGAGTGTGTGGAGTTATCCCACACTGAACACAAATGCCCCCCAAAAGTGAGATATGTAGTTGAAAACAGTAATCAAGCAGCAGAAGTAAAGTTTGGAGTAAGTGGAAAACTTGTGAAGGACTGAAAAAAGCGGAAGTTACTCTTTCTGCAATGAATACAACAGAAAAAGCTCATCACGGGCTAAACGTTAGATGGCCACAACTAGAGGAACAATTGCAGTATCAAATATTTAGTTATTAATACAATAACAATACAATATTAAAGCCGCGTGCGGCGATGTTAGTGCTTCATTCCCTGCTATTGCCGTCAACGTCTCGCGCTCGCTAAATTGACATTAACACCACACACTGCGGCCTCCAGAACATTACCACCGACTTTATTTGCTGTCAGTCAATCATGCACAAAATCACATGAATTTATGGAGTCATAATCTATCATGTATGTCTGTGTGCTCCTGTAGGTGGCGCTGTAGCACGTATCACGGCTAGTCATATATTAATGTTATCAATGTTATGTTGTGTGTAATTGATAGAATTTTCAGCTTGATCATGTAAAGTATTTTTAATGCATTTGTTGTTGGGTTATTTTTCACTTGTCTTCAGGCACAGAATTTTGTCTGGTTACTGTGAAATAATATCCATGCTTCATGTCTACGGCAGGGAGTGGTATAGAGTTGAGTTGTTTTAAACTTATAAATGAGTTGTGTTAAACTTATGACTCAACTCTGCTCTACTGTACACCACTGTACTGTACTGTACAGGCAACATTGCCTCCCTGTCAGCTCTAAGTGACTGTGTGACAACGATAAAAAACTGGATGGCTAATAACTTTCTGCAGCTAAACTCTGATAAAACTGAATTTCTTATCTCTGCTCCTCCCAGTCTTGTGCCGAGGATCAAAGATGGTTTATGAATAGAATAGAATAGAATAGACTTTATTGTCATTGCACGGGGGGGTACAACGAAATTACATGGGAGCTCATATAAAGCTACAATTCACCTCGATTAAAAAGTCAAGGACAAGAAAACTTAGGAAAGACATCAGAGACAAAACAGAAAACAACACAGACATTAGGTAACAACAGAAAAAATACAAGGGCAGGTATAATTTGCATAAGCGCATCCACAAGATGCAAGAGTAATAAATAACAGTGTAACAGAGTGGTGGTCATGCTACATGAGGCACAAACTCTTAAAGTGCGAGGAGATAGTTGGGTGATTTAGTCCATGGGGGGGGGGTTATGGGAGACTGTTCATAAGTGAGTGTGCGTTTCTGTGTCCGTGGGTGTCTCCATACCTCCATGATTAAACCCTCCGTTAAAATTCTAGGTGTCACTGTAGACCACGCTCTGACTCTGGATCAACATGTGAAACTTGTGATCCGTTCTTGCTTTTTCCAGTTGAGGAACAGACAAACTGAGGCCCATTGTGTCTCAAGCTGAGATGGAGATCCTTATCCATGTGTTTGTATCCTCACGCCTGGATTACTGCAACTCGCTGTTTACTTGTGTCAGCAAAACATCTTTGGATCACCTGCAAGTGGTCCAAAACGCCGCTGCCAGACTGCTGACCAGGACACCCAGGAGGTCCCACATAACTCCAATCTTATCTGCTCTTCACTGGCTCCCCATTAAGTCTCGAATACAATATAAAATCCTTGTGGTTACGTACAGAGCTCTGCACGGCCAGGCACCGCTCTACATCACAGATCTGTTACAGCCTTATGTTATGAGGGGGGGGGGGGGGGGGGGGGGGGGTGCAGTTCAGAGCAGCCCAGAGTGGACTGGTGTGGCAGGAAAATAAGGCATTTTTGAGGGCTTGTTATGGGGAGCCTGAGCAACAGATCAAAAAAAGCTGGCTGATTATTGAAGGTCAGTGTGTCTAGATGCAGCATGCTGAGTTTGGGCTCATTTGGACCAAACACCTAGGAGTTCAGTTCATTTGAAAAATTGGAAGCCAAACGACATTTCCACATCGACAATGAAGCCTAGAGTCAAAACCATGGAAGCTACAGGAAAGAGCTGATTGACTTTTCTGATCAGGAGGCCACAAAGGAATTTTCTGTCAAATATGAAAAAGATTGGTAAAAGTCGGTGTGGGCGATATGGGCTAAAATTTATATCACGGTACAATTTGAAACTTACACGGTGGACGGTATATATCACAATAAAAGCCAAAATTTCCGCTGGAATTTTCCAGTTTGATATATGAATTTCAGCATAACAGTCTTTTAATGCTTACCATAGCACATGGTGAAACAAGGAAGCAGGAAGTGGTTTTTAAACTATTAAATAACATAAGTCAAATTACTTTGAACCCAAACCAAGTCCAGATTACAGATCAGGGGTCGGCAACTTGATTTGGCGTCTGGCCAATTTTTTTTGACTGATCCCCATTCGTCGTCATTGGCTAACATAAGTCAAATTTTTACTGACTGTAATATTTAAGGAAGACCACCTAATTACTATAAATAATATTTTTACTTTACTTTTTACCATTTTCAGTAAGGAGGGTTCATATTCTGCAGCTGCATCTGGACCCCCGGGTCCTGATTCGACGGGGGTCCATTTACAATCTCACACCGGCAGGCTGAGACCAGCCCTTGATTCGGTCTTACAGAGACCAGGCGGTCCTTAACAAGCGACCCCTGGTTTAAATTCTTCATATATTTTCAAAAAGTACTTTTGTTTTATTATTATAACAAGTGAATTTATATCTGTCATCTTGTATTTTGTGATGAGATTTGGAAGAACCTAACCTGTCCAGCTGTCTTAACCTCTGAGCTCCAACAGAGGGCAGCAGACCCCTGGTCCCGCCGCTCGGCCCCCCTTCCTGACAGGAATGCCCACTTGCACAACCAGCGCGCTTGCATAACATGTCTGAGCATCAGCACATCAAACGTACGCCTACGTTTCCCATTCCAGTGCGTGTGAGCACAAACACAGTGTTCCTCCACCTCCTCGCCGCTGCGCCGCCACTTCCTCCACCTCCTCCTCCACCTCCACCTCCTCCCGCCGACCTGCCCGTTATCAGACGCTCCGTCGTGACTCATGGTCTCCATGTGGAAGCTCTGGCTCGGTTCTGGACCGGAGCAGAGACAGGTGACGTCCTCTGGTCAGTGAGCCGTCCCGGAGCCGGACTGAAGACAGCCGTCTCTCTGTCCCGTCAGTCGCCGCTCGCCGCCGTGCCTCGTCTTCATGACTTGTCCTTTGTGATGAAATGCTGTTGCAAGTAATCTGCTGTTGTTCTTGGACTCATTATAGAAAATTCCCCCTCATTTCGACTGAATTGCTAGATTTGCGTTTGTGTTCTGCAGAGATGAAAATCAGTTGTGGAATGTTTGATGTGGCACATTCGACCTGGTCGGTTTCCAAACCTTAAGAGCCGCAGTTCTTCATCTGCTCAGCGGGTTTCCATGGTTTAACAGCCGATCTCAGCCAGAGGAAGACGTCAGATGCAGCCGGAGAGTTTCTGCTGGCGGAGGAGCGTGAACAGAAACACACTGAGAGGATGTTCGTCTGCTGAAGGCTGAAGAAGTTAATGCAGTTTGTAAAACATCAGAAAGCACAGAAGCGAACCGTGTTTCTCCAGATTAAAGCTGTGAGGATCCTGATGCGTGAAAGGGTGAAGCAGTGCTGTTCCACCTCCAACCTGCAGAAAGTGAAGCTGAACCTGCAGCTCTCTTCCTGTTTGAAGGGAGCTTTTCATTTCCATCTGCTTGCTCATGTGGAGTCGTCATGTTTTTCTCTGAAAATGTCATGAGATGACCTGAAGTGTTCTTCACGGGCAAATAAAGAAAGACCAAAAACAAACAAAAAAAAAACATTTAAACACTAAAACACACCATCTCATGTGAAATTCAGACATTTAACATTTTGAGAAAACATCACTGTTGGTTTTGGAAGAGAGACCTCACAGCATGATCCATTACCCAGAGCACAACAGCTCCCAGGTATCCAGACCTAAACATCCTGGAACTGACTCATGTAATTAGCATTCTTGAGATTTTACACTGCAGGAGAAACACATCAGACAGCAGAGGAGGAAGAGTGAGCCTGACGTTTCGGTGTTTGCTCTGTGGTCAATGAGGAGGGAACACACTGATTCCATGGACTGAGGAGGCGATCTGCTGCATTGTGTTACCTTCACCTGTTCTGTAGCTGCAAAGCGATTCCGTCCCTGGAGAGACGACCTGAGCTGCATTAAGGCCGAGGAGACATTCAGGAGACATTCTTTCTTCTGGCTGTTTGGGAGTAGCTTCCTGCATGGCGGCATGGCTGCTCCTCCTGGAGACGAAGGCTTCTCCCTCTGCTGAACATGCAGCGCTCGGTCCAGTCAGAGACGCCACACAGCTTCACTGCCGGTTTTAGAAAAGCTCCAAAACATTTTTCTCTTTAAAGAGCAGTGACGACGCTCAGCTCCAGACATGTGAATAACTCTGGTGCTGTGAACATTAGAGGTGAACACATGAAACCCTGCAGGTCAGCTGATGATGTCCTGCTGAAACCAGGAGGAATGAGTCTGAACACATGATGAACACGGATACGGGGGGGGGGGGAGGGGGGGCTCATACCAGCCTGACTGACTTCCCCTTCGGCACTGACAGTCTCAGACAGGAGGGCCAGAGACTTAACAGCCCTCTTCATCATGCTTTAACATCTTGGTTTCCGGCCTTCGGGGAGGCTGGCTGACACTCACATCGCTGCTTTCTTCTTCTTCTTCTTCTTCTTCTTCTTGTTTTTACATGAAGACCGTCCACCTCTCCCTCTGCACCAGCACATTCCCCTCAAAGACAAATCAGTTCAGCTACCTTCAGCATCAACTCAAGCAAAGTGTGCTTCAGTGGGAATAAAGGCCTGTTCACACAGCAGAGATGCTGATGCTTCTTTCAGTTACAGGTAAATGAAGCTTCAAATGACTGAAAACCATGATGTGTGAAAACTCCAGGCAAAATGGAGGTTTAGACCGAGAGAGACGGAGTTAAACATCACGGCGTCACGAACTCAAACACCTCGTTTAGGAGACGCTCCACTTCTCCGTACGTCCAGATGACCGTAACATTTTGGACAAAGTCCTGCTTCCAGCTCGGTGTGTGCTCCAGCGGGAGACCTGGACTGGTCTAGAACCGGCAGGAGGAACCAGAACTCAGGTCTTGTAACCTGATATCAGTGACGAATGAGCACAAATCCACATGGAAGCACTCCGAAATGTTGTGGAGAACCTCTTAAGATCAGTGAAAGCTGTTATATCCGCAAACGGAGGAGATTCACCTGAAATCAGATCATCTCTACATGTCTCTCTGGAAGTATATAGTCTTACTTACATTGGGTCATTGTATAAAATAAATTTATTGGTAAATAGCACGATAAATCATTCAAAACCTTCCTGCTGAGACACTCGGCGCTGCTGCTGAGCTCCACGCCGCCCAGGCCGCTGCTCGGGGCTGGAAGTGAGGAAAATGAGCCTCTTCCAGCTCTGAAATGTTTTCCTTCCCAGGCTGAGAGAGGAGGGCCTCTGTGAGGGAGCGGGCCTCCCCCCGGCGGGGTGCGTGCTCAGGGGCACTGTGGCAGCGGCCGTGGAGGCGCGGCGCGGAGGGAAGGCGTCAGGTCAGTGCGTGGCTTCAAACGGGAGGAAGGCCCGTCTCCGCCTTTCATCCCAGCTAATCAGGTCGAGCGTTTGAAGCCGTCCAGCAGTGTGTCTGAGGGTTCGGACCGGGTGCCGCCGGCTTTGTACTCAACAAGTGATGCTCGCACAGGTACGCAGGGCGGCTTTGATCCCCGGGTGGGGTCAGCTGATCGGCCGCGGGTCAGCTGTGATCATCGGCTCAGAGCTGCAGGCGGACGGCTCGCCAAGCGGCTTCATCCACCGGCAGGAGCTGGAAAACGCTCCGTCTATTGATCGAACAAAGACACTCTCTGACCGATTTCCACTCACGCTAATTCATTTCCTAGATATCAGTGAGGAAAACGTAGCTTTTTTTGACCTGTTCAGACCTTCAGGATCAATATTCTACAGTAAAGAAACATCTGTAGAAACTCAGAGGATTGATTTATGTTTCAGTTTGCAAAGTTTTCAAGTGAAAAAAAGATGGTTCTTTGTGCTCTTTAGTCTCTTCTGGCTTCTGCGATTAAATGCTGAACATTGAAATCACGAGACGAGAAGACACTGAACAGGACTGGAGTTTCCTGAAGTCCAGGTTTCACAAAACCTCTTCTGCTTCACCTGAAACCCAGACGACGGCTGTGACCACCTGGCACAGGGCTGATGAAGACGATGAGGAGGATGGGAGGTTTTCACCTCCGGCTGGTTGGATGTGGCGTTCGCCGCAGACAGAATTCCAAACTCCGGTCCAGGATCAGCCCTGCTTTACCAGCAGAGTGAGGACTTTTCCTCCTGACGGGTTTTAGCTCCTTTCTGTCAATCCTGCTTCGTTCTGACTGGAGTTTGGAGAGCGGCGCTGGAGCCTCTTCACCCAGCCGGAGCCTGGAGTCAGTAGATATCGATCTGATCTGATTAGAAAACAGATCCACATGTCTCATCAGAAACAGAGTCTACATTTAACTGAGTATAGTTTAAAAGGTGTAAGAGGTGTAACCTCTGCTCTGCTGGCTCTCTGCTCAGTTCATGAAACTGTCCTGAAAATAGGATTAAACACACTTTTTTCTTTTAAATCTGAACATTAAAAGAATTCCTAAAGTTTCTAAGTTAAAAATACAGAAATGTAGAATGTAGAACTGCCACAGTACAGAAAATAAACACTTCTGAGCTTTTTCTCAGCTTCTAAGCCTGGTTCTGCAGGTTTCTTCCTTTCAAAGGGAGTTTTTCCTTCCCACAGTCTCCGACTGTTTGTGATGATGTGGATCTGTTGGGTTTTTTTCAGTAAAAGGGTCCAAAAATGACTGTGTCGTTCGTGGTGCTATATAAATAAAGTTGAATTGAATTGAAATGTACTCATTTTTCTTGACTCTTTATTAGACCTGAAAACTTGTCAAATGATTTTTTTGTTTGCATATTTTTAAATATTTTTAAGCTGTAGATATAAAAATATGAAAACTTTCGTGATTTCTTTGACTTGGAAGGCATCTAAAAAAAGTTCAGCATTGGCAGCATCTTTTGGTGTGGAGTTTGCATGTTCGTCCTGTGTAGAACGCCGATATGAGATCTGAAACATCGGTGTTTAACTCCTGCCAGTCAGACGGTGAATATCCGCCCTGCTTCCCCACCGCCGTCACACTCTCCTCCACCGCTCTGGAGTGTGTTCAGTATCACTTCATTTCATCTACAAGAAGAAGAAGGGCTCTGTTATCACATGAAACACTTTCAAAACATAAGCAATTAAAAAGACGATTAATCAGGCCTGTCCCGGCCGATCTGTTATCGGTCCGATTCATGTTGAAATACTTTCACAGCCGAGCGGCAGAGCTCGGGGTCCCGCGGGAGCTGGGGGAGAGACAGGTACGGAGCTGCAGCCCGGGTCTTATAGGAAGCGTAGTTCTGCCCTGAAGTGTCGGGGCATTCCCCGCGCTCACGCTTGCATTGATGCGGAGCTCGCAGTGTAAATGCTGCAGATCGCTATCGCTGTGCAGGAGATGAAAGGCTGCAGCTCTTCAGATTTCACCTCCTGGACGGGGAAGCGCTCAATGCAGCGAGGCGCTTTGGCTCCGGCGCAAGAATGCGCCGGAGAATCAATGTGATTGAATTTGAAGATTTGAATTTAAAGAAAGGTGTGACGGACGACATGTGGGCCACTGTGAGAGCGATCCAGACTCCATGCTCAGGGGTCTGTAGTTGGAGTCACATTTATTATCTCTGCAGTCTAAAGAAGAAGTAGAAAATAAACAAAAACAATTCACAAAGTCCATAAATAAAAGCCGTTTGGAGCCAGCTGAGGAAACGCCTCTGATCTGAGCTCCCCAGCTGGATTCTGGGCTCAAAGGCCTTTTCTTTTGGGTTTACTCTGGTTTCCTCCACGATCACAAATCACAGCAGGAAATTCAGGAAAACTCTTGCTTCCCTGCCTGCATGTTCATCCTGAGAGCACACACACCTGTCAGAGTCCGCTGGACGGACCAACAGCTGGCTCTGGCTCGACTGCAGCTCCGCCGTGTGCTCCTGGAACAGGGAACAGCTAACGCCCTCCTCCAGCCAGAAACGACAACTCCTACCCTTCAGTAGGTCAAGTCATTAACAGCTTCTCCAAACAATCAGTCACTATAACTAATGACTTCGTTTTATTGTTATAAAAATAAAAAACTGCATTATGAACGTGATGGCATTAATAAAAACCGATGAACTGCCTCGTGAATGAGGTTTATACAGCAGTCAAACTTGTTTTATGTTAATATCAGACAGATGAACCAGAGCTCCATGTGCATCACTTTGAGAAAATGTTCATGATTCTCATCACATCCTTGGAAAAAATAACAACAAAAAATGAGCAACTTCTCAAAGAAAGAACTGCAAAATCAAAATAAGCTCCTTCGGGGTGGGAGGAGTCAGTTCATGGACTGTGTGTGTGTGTGTGTGTGTGTGTGTGTGTGTGTGTGTGTGTGGGTCAGAGAAGCGACACCTGACCGGTCAACAAAGCCTGAACCAGCTTCCGTTCCATCAACGCTCTTTCGACGCCCGACTCGCCGCTTCCTGTTAATTCCCCTCCCAGACTCGGCGCGGTGGAGTCCTCGCTCTCTGAAGTGGCAGATTTGTTTCCGCACTCGCTGTTTCATAAACAAAGAGGGCTGCAGGATCTGTTTCGTCCACCTGACAGGCTCACACAGCAGGTGATAATGACTGGAGGGGTCAGGCTGAAGACGGCGGACGGTTATGAAATGCCACTGCTGGACGTGACCTATACTGAAGACGCAGAAGGCAGATATTTGGAGTGTGACACACTGAAAAGAGGAAATGTTGACTGACTGTTGCAGCATCCACAGAGCAAACGGGGAGGCTGGCAGAGGAGCGTGTTCTTATTTATCTTGGCTGTGGGCTTATCAGGAGAAAATGCTGCTGTTATGAGAAACATTTTTGTGGGTGGCCTCTCCTGCATTTGTGGTTTGGAAGGAATTAAATTCAGTCTTGAGGTCTGCCGCTGTCCTTCTGCACACTCGATCCATCACCCTCGTCCTGAAGCTGGCAGGCTTCAAGCTTTTTGAGCTTTAAGACATTTTGACGAGAGAGCGATCAGCTGGAGGTTGTATTGCCTCGCCACGGAGCGACTAGACGGACTGCTGAGACCTCACAGGTACAAGAATGTACTGCTGACTCTGTTGGGGAAGGAGTTATTAATTTGTCAGAGCAAGACAGAAAATATATCTGAATTTGGAGAGGAAATGCAATGTGGATAACAAAGTCAAAGCCTGAGGTACAACAGAGACAATATCTTATAATAGAGTCAACAAATAAAAGCTGTGGAAGGCCAGTTGAGTCAACGTCTCTCAGCAGAGCAGCAACATCTCGGCTCAGAGCTGAGTGTCTGAAACAGGTGCAATAAAAATCAAGAGTATTTCCAGGGAGTCACATGGGACACTGATGCAGGAGACACTCCCAATAATCCATATTCAGGGGGTGAGAGTGGGTGACATGTGGTCTCCTGCTCGTAGAGCAGTTCCCCATCGCTTCAGTAATCTTCTGATCCAGATGTCTGAAAACTGCATCCTTCCTTTGAAGGAATAGATTGTCGAAGTTCTGTGATCTAAAGAGAGATTGTCATAAAGCAAAGCTCTGACTCTCACACCTGTTGACAGGAGAACCTCTGGCAGAATTAATGTGTTCAATCTGCAGAACTCCAGAGAGACGGCATGGTGGTGGAGTGGTTAACATCCTCATCTCATGCTGGATCCTCCACACTTCAAATATGGATTCGTCTGAGGAGACGTATAGTTTAATGTTCTAACTGGGTTGTTCTCAAGCTATTGTTCCCACAGTCTAAAAAACATGAATGTGATGCTGACTGGAGACTAAATATTATACTGAATGGAAGAGTCTGTCAAAGGATTGATAAACATGGATGGATTGATGGATGGATGGATGGATGGATGGATGGATGGATGGACAATTGAAGGATGGATGGCCGAGAAGGATTTTCTGATTGCATACTTTTTCAGCTTTGCAGAATTGGTAACAAACCTGAAATTATCAAGCATTCGGTCATATTTTCTTGCAGGAACATGAAGCTGCTTTGGAGTTTTCATCATTCATACTGAGTTTAAACTGGACTGGATGTGTTGTGTCTTAATAGAACTCACAGTAAATCAGAGCGTCTGAAGCTGAACCACACAGAGACCATCAGAAACAACGACCTACCAGAAGCTATGACATTCTGTGTGTGTGTGTGTGTGTGTGTGTGTGTGTGTGTGTGTGTGTGTCTTAGAAGCCACTGAAATGATTTTGAACATCTGGCAGCTTTATAGAAGCGTCTCAAAGTCACCTTCACAGCCACATGGCATCAAATCAATGATGCTGCAAAGAAGCACAGAAAACAGATTGAACTTGTGTCTTTGCCAAAACTCCTGACGCCAACAGAGAAAACCACTTTCAGATAATTGAAGTTTTTCCCAAAGTAATAACTCTCATCCCAGCCTCAGGTGTTGTTATTAGCTTTTCTACATTAATGAACTGAAATTATAGGAAATTTTGTGCAAATTCCTACAGTAAAAAGTCATTATGAAAGTAAGTTTCACATTAATTTCTATCGTCCTTCTTCAACAAACATGTTACTCATACATTCATGAACTATTGCGCATATCAGCTTTGTCCATTCAATGACAGATTCACCCATTACGTTCACCTGAAAGGACAGTATTTGGAGGAGGAAGATGCTCTAAATCTGTTCAATCTGTTCAATCTGTTAAAATCTGTTCAATCTGTTGATGCACGCTCACTCGTGCCTTGATGTAGTAAAATCTGGCGTTTCCATGGTAACGAGGCGAACGGCTGTGTGTCTGGGAGAAAACTGAGCGCTGGCTGCACTTTAACCTGAACTTTCATCGCCTGACGTAGGCCGGTCTGGCTACAACAAAGGATAATGGTCCTGATGACGGACGCAAGCGCTGGCTCGCTGTGTGGCATGCTGCACACACACACACCCACAGACACACACACACACACACACACACACACACACACACACACACACAGAGTCAGAGCTGGCCTCGTTTGTCAGTTAGGTGATTTATTTTATCCCAGGTAAATATTTCCACCGCGCTGCGATGCGTTCAAGTGAATCACAGGAGCAGGATTTTTGTCGTACCTACACGCAGGTTTAAAACCAGCAGCAGGAGGGTTTCTTACTCACTGCTGCTGAGCGCTTCTGCATGTTTGAATCATAACAGAGACATTTCAGGGAGATTCGTCATCCTCCAGGTGAAAAACTGAGCCTTCTCTCTACCGACGGCGTTGTGTTGAGCTAAACCTGAGGCCGGAGCTCAAACTGATGGAAAATTACCTTAAAATATCAATACAAGGGCTGTTATTGGTGAAAATATATCTGTAAAATTGCACTTTACACAGATTATCATGTTTTACCATAACTAACAGACAATCTGTCTGGATAAGAGGAGATAGTGAACATTGATTATCATTATATGCTGATGATGTTTCAGTATCTGAGTCTTTAACTTCTCTGCCTCATTTGATGGATACTTTTCAGTCCTTTAAAACATTTTCAGGCTTTTCCACTAACTGGAGCGAATCTGAGGCAATGCCTTTCTCCAGACCATGAGTCATTCATGGTGGAAAAATTTAATTTTAACTGGATTTAAAAAAGAATTAAATGTATCTGCATCGAACTTTCTGAGGATATCGACCAAATTACATTAAACTTAAACCCCTGACTCCAAAAGATAAAAACAAACCTTGGTAAGTGGTTAAAATTAAAATTAACATTGTGGAGGAAAATTAACAATATGAAAATGATAGTTGAGAAATTTTTGAGTTTCCCTGATCTCAGATTGAATTATTTAGCTAAACTTAGTGACAGGCTACAGAAGATGGAGGTAGAGAAAGAGATATGCTCACCTTTCCATGGAGGTTTTATCAGAGAAATCTAATACTCCATATCCAACACTCTCCTATTTAAGGGATGTTTGGAGCAAGGTTCATCAACATTCGAACTTCTTCCACATGCGTTACAAAGACATAAGGTCCGTCATACGATAAGCTGCGGCAGGAATTTCATTTGATGGGAAAAGATACGTTTTGGAAATGAAAAGTTGTATGACCTCAAAACCAAACAAAACTGTCGATAAAATGGTGAGACAGAGCGCCGTAATTGGCTGCCTGGGCGTCTTTAAACCCCATCAATTTCGGGTCTGGTACCTGCTGGACGAGGAGGCCTGAGGACCGGACTGGAAACTCCAGTCTAGACTGTAGAGCGAGACGCTATGGGTGAGGACGTGTGTTGGAATGGGGGAGGTGGAATGTGTTTCCGTCAGTCAGTGGGATGAGCCTGATCCTCCATCATAAGACGAGTCTGTAAACACACTGCTGGAATAATCAGGACTGACAGTGAAAGAGACACTCAAAGGGGAAAAAACACTTTTTGGTGCGCAGCTTTGATATGAGGTTCGACAAAAACGCCTTGCAGTCGTCATGGTGACAGTGACCAGGAGGATCTTCTAATGGAACACTTATTGGAGATTATGCGTTTACTTTAGTGTGTGTGTGTGTGTGTGTGTGTGTGTGATTACAAGACCCATCCTGATCCTGATCAGCATGACGTCAGTATTAAAATGTGGGAAACAGCAGAGAATTGGACAGAATCATCTACATGGATGCACCAAAGCAACCTGTTCAACAAAATAAGGAACTACTGTTCGGATGGGACACGATGTCAAGATGGAACAAGTCGTTTTGAGGAATGTACCAACTGGGAAAAAACTGAAAGACTTCAGTGGAAAGACTGACTCATGTTTCACATCACGCAGTAAATGTCTTCTGCTTGCTTCCTTCTGAATCAGTCTAAACAGTAAAACTCTGTTATCCATCGTCCTGATAAAAGTCAAACAGCAGAAGGTTGGTCTGGAGTTTGCATGTTCTCGCTGTGTTTGTGGTTCCTGTTGAATTCCTGTGAGGGAACTCAACAGGAAGTCTACAGGAACCTCACAGGAACCTGGAGAACATGCACAGAAAGGACCACTGAGGTTAAAGCTGAATGACAGAGTGTGTGTGTTGAGGGAAGTTTCTGTTGGTCTTCCACATTCACTTGCAATTATAACAGATCTTCTGTGGGATGGGCGGACTCTTTCAGGTCCAGTAAATTGTCCAGAAGTCCCAGAAGCTGCAGGACCGTCCAGACCTCGGTGATGAGGACCGGCAGGGTCTCCAGCTTCAGGACTCAGTGTCTGTTTGTACTGAGGGTTTTGTTTTCGTGCTTTCTCCATGTGCAGTCGTCATCAGCTCACAGGTGGTGCTGATAGCTGGACGCCCCCCCCACCCCACCCCGAAGGAGGACTACTGTAGCTTCAGTGTAGCCTCCCCTGGTGCCCCGGGCCGCAGGCTCTCCGGTCCAAACCAGCAACTCTTTCACTGCATGACAAATTGAAGGAGTGTGTGTGAAGGTGAGTCCTCACGGTGCCGGTGGTTGGTGGGGGGACGGGGGGGTGGATGTGGGGGGGTGGAGGTGGGGGTGTCAGGCCGGACAAAGAGCCTGGGGGGCCCATCAGCGGCTGCAGGGCACAGTAAGCATCTGGTGACAGATCCACCGGGATGCATGAGCACTTCACACCGTGTGTGTGTGTGTGTGTGTGTGTGTGTGTGTGTGTGTGTGTGTGTGTGTGTGTGTGTGTGTGTGTGTGTGTGTGTGTGTGTGTGTGTGTGTGTGTGTGTGTGTGTGTGTGTGTGTGTGTGTGCACGTTTCTGAAATTCTTCACCAGGTAACCTGTCTGTGCGTGGAGGGTCTACTTCTTCTTCAACCTGGAAACCCGAGGCTTCCACAGAAAAACACACACACACACACACACACACAGAGAGAGAGAGAGAGAGAGAGAGAGACAGTGATGATTCAGCAGAGCCATCCTCAAATATTCCTGCAAGCTTGTAAAAATTAAAGGACTTTGAAGCTCTGTGAAATCGATAGCTCTGATCGTTGGCAGTCTCAATTGCCCCCTCCACCCCCCCCCCCCCCCCCCCCCCCCACCTCCCCCCACAGCCTCCCACCTCCCTCCCCCCCCTCGCTGTCCTGTCTGGGTGACCTGATGAATCCCGCTATTGTGTCTAGACGGAGTGTGTGAGCGGGTGTCACAGCTGAAACCCGATGCTGAAACGTTCTCATTCATATTCAGACCAAACGTTTCAGAACAAACATCTGGAGACGCAGAACAGACCGACGTGAGAACAGCACTGAGACGCTGGGCCCACAGCACTTCAGCAGCCGTCGCCTGAACATCTTCACCTGCTCGTTTTAATGGGGAACGGTTCCAGTGTAGATAGAGATACTAGATACTAGTAGATAAAGTTACTGGAGGACAGAACTCTGCAGCTCTGCAGGGTTCCAGCAGAGGAAGGTGATCCAGGTCCTCCTGGTTCTGGATCTCAGCCCTCTTCCTGGAGAACAGCCTGGATCCTGTCTGGTAGAACCAGCAGTCCCAGGAGCTCAGCAGAACAGGAATACTGACGCCTCTGAACGACTCCTGAGAGGAGGAAGTGAAGAGAAGCTCAGATCGTCCTGCAGAGCAGGGAGAACGCCTCTGCCTCCTACCGCAGGGCGGAACCTGCTGGAGAGCCTGAACCTTCTTCACTCTGCTAACTGTTGGACATTTAGGCTTTCTTTGTTTTAATTCAAGACTCTTCCTAAATATCCACAGCGTATTAGTTTCAGTCCAGTAGGGATTAGTTGAGGCTGAGTTGGGGATCATTACCTCCGCCAAGGAGGTTATGGAATCACGGCGGTTTGTTGGTTGGTTGGTTGGTTGGTTGGTTGGTCTGTTAGCAACATTACGGAGAAAGTAATGGACGGATTGCAATGAAACTTTGTGGAAAGGCGGGTCTTGGGCTAACTTCGAATCCATTACATTTTGGTGATGATCCGGATCACTGTCTGGATCCAGGAATTTTTTAAAGGATTCTTTATCATTGAGAGATAGGGCAGTCTTTCACATAGTTGGGCAGGCCCGCCGACAGGGGGCCTATGCGGCATGCGGCATGCACGCTGCACGCCACACACCGCGCCGCTCCGCTCCGATCGCAATGTTGTTTTATTATATATGGTGTTCTTATTGTTGGTGACTGATTTGACCTGTGGTGGAGGTCTGCGCTCTCTGAGTGCCACATTCTAGTTAAAGAAGTGATCAATAGAACCGATGTTTCTGTTCCTGTTTGTCTCAGAGTCAAACCTCTTAAAGTGAGCCCATGTTGGCTCTTCTACCTGTGATATGTTCCATTTAGACCACTGCTAATCCAGATCTGATCATCTGGAAAACAGTGCATCTGGATCAGGATGATTTAATCCAATGTTACAGTAAGACGGATTACCTGATCCTGGAAAGCAAAACAGGGGATTTCCAAGTCCGGATCATTTTGATCCAAATAACATTTTTTGAACAACTGGCCCAAAATCATACTAATTGACTTTTTTGGACAAATTTTAAAGTTTTGGTTCATTTTCATCCTGAAATCCACCTTGAAATGCCCCCTGCTGGGATCAGGATCATCCCGTTGTTCTGGATCAAACTCATCCAGATCCTCCTGAAATGTTTTGAACAACCTAAGCTGAAGCTTTGATCCAGACTGACACTTGAATTGGATTGGATGATCTATTCTGATTTCAGAATCCTTCTTTCCATTTTGATCAACCCATTTTCAAGATCTGATCTGATCCAAGAACCAGAATCTGCTCAGATTAGCTCTGAACATCTGGCCCTGGCAGATACTCTTCAACACAAACACAGTCAACATCAAAACACCAGAAGGACCAGAAATCAGTGAAACTAAATAGCTAAAACAGCTAAAAAGCGTAAACCAAGGGAAAAAAATTCAAAACAGCTAAAAAGATGAAAACAGCTAAATAAACTTCAAATAAAAAGGTTGAAACCTCTTAAATAGCTGAAACCACTTAAACAGATATAATAACCACAATGTCTGAAATGCTAAATTATCCAGTAAAAAGTGAAAATATCGTCATTGTCTTAAAACGCAGCCTGAGGAAGGCCCTGTCTCACCTGGGCCAACGCTTCTACATCTCATGCTGGAGTCAGTGCCGACGTGCTATCTGCTCAGGAAGACATGGACAGTTCTTGGGACGGTCTCAGGAAGACCAGCCCAGTCCAGGAGGGTCAGAGGTTCAGTCAGGCCTGTCTGTTTGTTAAACCGAGTAAAATATTCAGTCACTTGAAATCTTTAAAGCCCGACGAGAGACACATTTCAATGTAACTTCTCAAAGGAGACTAAGCTGTGAGTGGATCAGACAAGTTCATCATTTACGTTTTGACCATCAAGCCAGAGGAACAGCGATATAATTAAGAGAGGGATTCTATTTGAACTCTGAAGTGATATCAGACGGTACTGGCAGGTGTGTTTCTGTGGTGGGAAGGATTTTTAACACACAATATTATTGGCCAACATCAGCGGCTGGTAACGCCTCAATCACTCGTTTGGCCGATCAGACCCTCGGAGGGGAACGACTGCAACTGAGGAGCAGTTCTCCTCCTGCCCGTCCATCACAGTTATTCCAGGATCGACTACTGTATCGTAGCCAACCGGCTGCTTCCATACTGATGGATTTAGTTCTCCCAGCTAAGGCAGAGCCTCAGCGATCCTGGCCTCTGGAGCCCCTCATTACTGCTGAATAAACATTTTACAATGTTCAAGAGGACAGATTTCTTTCTAGAAATTAATGACACTCTGGAGATATCACGGGGCCTTTAGTGGGATTCCCTGAAGGCCTACATTAGGCAGCAGGTTATTTCTAATGTGGCACATGAAAACAAAGAACGTTCAGAACAACTTAAACATGGTATAAAACCAAGGCAGTGCGAAAAGGAGACATGAGAGACATTATACCAGAAGACTCCTGGGAAAAATCCATCAACGTATACACTCTTCTTCTCTTTGTAGTAGATATAACTTGATCCCATTTAAAAAGGTCAATAGATTACGTTATTCTGATGCAGACTGTCCAAACTGTGTCCAGATGTTACACCAAACTGTCCTCTGTCAGTTCACCTCTGTCTCCTTGGGGCATATTTTGGTCTTGTCCGTCTTTGTATATTTTTTGGTCTTTGATCTTTCAGTCACTTCTGGTAATACCCAGCAAAGCACTGCCACCTGACCCCTGACCCTTTAACAGCGCCTTTCGGCGCAGTTGGGGATGAGTTTGGGTGTCCTGCCTCCACAGAAATGCAGTGGCTGATGACCGCTGCATGCCCGGCGTCTGGGACTGCTGAACGGGAAGGGAGGGAATCCTCCGACATATATCCACCGGGTCAGAGAGGTGATGCTGCTATTAGACCTAGAAATTAAATCCACACTTCAAGTTGGGAAAAGAAAAAGTTAAATATAGTTTAGACACACTTCATTCTGTGGAAAGTGACAAAAATGATCTTAAAGAGCTAGAAGGATTAGCACTGAAGACCGCTGAGAAAGGCGACAAACTGGGATTTTGTACCAGTGATATCTTCGCTCATCAGACAAGAAAAATGAAATGAATAGCAACGTTAGATGAGCTGCTTACTCAAAGGGAAGAGCTCATTTTGCGTGTGGAAGCTGGCAGAGTTCAAACACAATGAGAGGCTAATGTGAGGCTCGCTCTCCTTCCACTGCCTGAACCGCCACCGCAAGCATCCTGACATGTTTTAAATTGGATTTCGGTCCGAGGAGCGTTCTGACAACCGGCAACACGATCGGGTTCCTTGACAGCGCAGTGTGTGTGTCTCTGTTGGAGGCTGTTGGAGGTATCAGAGCCTCGGGGCGCAGACCTGGAATTCACCGTTTGCTTAGCGGATAAGAGCCAAGCCGCCGCCGCCGGCTACAGGGGGCGGAGCCTCAGAGTTCATCCACAGGTAAAAAGCACCTGAGCGAGCGGGGCTGACCCCGGGCTGCCTGATGGCTGCGGGGCTCACGGATGTGCTTCTGTTTTTAGAAATCAGCCAGTGTGAGATTCACTCCGGTGTTTTTAGATTTCTGTGAAACATGCAGAGAATTCCCAACCTGATGATCCATCACTGATATTGTTCAAACAGGGTGTGTGTACATCTGAAGCTCCACATGCCAAGGGCTTCAAATTCCTCAACTAATGACCCCTGGAAACACACACACACACACACACACACACACACACACGCGCGTGCGCAGCTGTTCATCTGTAAAACACAGCAACTTTCACACTGCAAAACAGGTAAACATCTCCTCAGTGTGTGTGTGTGTGTGTGTGTGTGTGTGTGTGTGTGTGTGTGTGTGTGTGTGTGTGTGACCCTGCAGGATGAAGATATCAGCTCCATCTGCAGGCTGATCACCGGGGTCTGGTTTCAAAGGGCGGCCATGCTGCTTCCTATCATTACTGCTGCCTTATAAACCTGTAATTAAGTCCAAATGAAGTCTATTAATAACCCGGCTGAGAGGTTGAGGACTTAATGACTTAATGTGGAGGTAGGATCAATGAGGGACGTCAGCCAGGACGGGATAATTTCAGGAGAGTCTTCATGCCCTCGCACTGACAATGAGCAGCGCGGACCAGGTGTTGAACTTCCTGAATACAGATATTCAACACGGACATGACGGCTGCCCCGCCCCCTTTCCCCACCGCCGACCCCCCCGCCGCCCGACCCACCCACAGGTAGAGATGTCAACATTTAACATGTCAGGAGTGGAAACTCATTCTCAAAAAGCAAGGTCTGGTCTTCTTCTGAAGCTACAGACATTAAAAGAGAATGAAAATGTGTGTTATTGAGCCATTTAAACCCATACATCCACAGGGAGAACATGCAAATACCACACAGAAAGGTCCAAATCCACGAGCTTCTTTTCTGGCGGTTCACCACCATGCGGTCTGAGCCGGAGTCACAGTCATGACGCTCGGTCAGCTACTTGGATTGTTTGTGTCTCTAGAAAACCTCTGAGGAAAATCTGGACGTTACCATAACGTCACAAAATGTCCTTTTTTTGTCTTCCTCTGGCTGGAGAGTCTTCCTGTTCTGGTCTTGTCCTGATGAGGCTTGCAGGGACTCAGTGGTCTACGTTTAGTTCGAGAACAACATTGTTGTTGGGAGGCCCAGGCAGTGATGTGGACCATGGAGGGCGCCATCTTGTGTGAGCGATGCCAATGTCAAATAAAGTCACAGCAGGAGGACAGTTCCAGGCCCTACCTGCTGCAGCAGGAAGAGAGAAAATGTGAAAACCATGTAGAGTGAGACGGGGCATGTGCGACGTCAGTGATTTCGAAGAAGATGCTGAAACTTGGTACTTTTTTCACGCCAAGGATTCCTGAAACAGTTGTGTTTCAGGTGTGTGTAACTCAGAGTCACTGGAAACATAACTTTTTGAAAGCTATGGTGGAGCTTTTCCACAACCCTCAGGCTCTGTAGCTGTGTGAACGGATGAAAACGCTCGGGCTGAGCCGAGTCGAATGGCTGCTACTGCACACGTGGGAGTGAATGGACAGTAACAACAATGGCCGCCTTCGCCGTTACCGTGGAACTCGAAGCTTTCCTGAAACAAAAACATAAAAACTGTGTTTTCATTTGAAAAATTCTCTCGTTACTGGAGCCTGAAGTTTAGTGAAACAGTGACCGTTATGTCCTCAGCTTCCAGTCATCTGACGGCTAATGCTAGCAATGCTAAGGCTGGCGGTTTGCTGTGCGCTGGACCGCTCGTCCTCAACAGTTTGCAGCTCGACAGGTGAAACAGGTGAGCTGCTCCCAGCAGCGTCGGGGTCTGGAGCTGTTTACTCATTTCCTGGAGGTGAAATCTTCAGCTGCAGTCATCCTCGTCGCTTCCCAGCAGAAACTCGCCTTGAACCGTTTTGCTTCTAATTTGTGGTGAACCGCCAACTGATGTGATGCCAGCTGCTGGCATTTCAACCCCGTTATTTATCACATTTATGAAGTTTTTATGACCTACTCTCCACACACACACCCCCGCCCACCTGACGGCCTGACAGCCGCTCTGCTGTCCTGCACCGCCGGACCCGGGGAGGTCTGGTCTCCCATCAGCCTCGGCAGGCTGCAGGACATCAGCAGGGGGCGGCGTCCGGGTCTGCGGGTCTCCTCGGTGATGTCCCAGCGCTCTCACACTCTGACTGACGGGGACGACTCAGTAATTTTCCCGCTGAGTCATCAGGACTACGTAAAGACATAATTAGCTTTATTGCTGTCAGGGGGCGAGCTGCGGTTTCAGGCTGCAATACTCATCACGTTATTTCACTTTTTACCTTCTCTTTGAAAAACAGGTGTGGATCTGCAGTGATTGGAAAGGCTGCCTGATTCATGGCGTCTCCGCCGGTTCACCTGCGAGCTTCCTTCTCTCAGCGCCGGCACTAATAAAGACGTAAATTCACCTCCGAGGCATCACTATGTGCAGGTGATGAGAGAACAGATAGAACGTGCCCTATAATTCACATCATTTATGTCATTAAGGCCACCAGGTGCAGAGACGAACTGTGACCCACAGAAGTCCTCAAGCAGCAGAGGAGCACTTCCTCTGAAACGTTCCTATCATCGCTTCAGCAGCTCGCCGTGGCTTTGATTTCTAACCCGCCTGAAGACAGGACAGAAGTGCTGGAAGCTTCTGCTTGGAAGATTTACAGGATCTGGAATGTTCTGAGCAGATGAAGCTGAACCAACTGGATTAAACTGTAAATCTCAGAGCAGCAAAAGAGTCCAGGCTGGCATGGTGGTGGCACCATCATGCTGTCGGGCTGCATTGCTGCCTGTGGTATGGGAAGCACTGAAGTCCATTTTCCTTCGGTTTAAAGCTTTTGCTGTGTGAAGGTCTGAAAGCTGCAGTTGAATTTTAGTTCTGTTGTTTGTCTCAGATTGTTTATTTGAATGTAAAATCATTAATTATAACATGTTTAAATCCTCTGCTCTGCCTTACAGAGGGCTGGTGAGTCATTTTACTGTCCAGTTTTAAAGGTTTGTCACGTTTTTAAGCTTTTACTGATGTGTTTATTTGTTAAAGTCAGACTGGATGCTCTGCAAATCAGCAGCTGGCAGCACTGTGCAGACAGTGATTCGTCTTTTAGGGTTCATGATGTCTGTGGGTGTGTATTTTGACCCTGTCTGACTGTGTTATTCAGTGTAAATGTAGTAAACCAAAACATTTTACATATTGTACCTCTAAACTGACCAAAATCCTGCTTGTAGAACCTGCTCTTCCTCTAAAGTTTCTGCTTTCTCAGGTCTTGTGAAAAGACATTAAACTAAATGTGAACTCTCTCAGTGTGTGTGTCTGAATAGAAAACACATGGGATTTATATTCCTAGAGTGTTTGTGATCCTGTCTCCACTCATCCGGTCCGTTCAGGGTCAAACTGGACTGTCCGTGACCCCCTGACATGGAAAACCTTCAGAGGAACACGGCCTGCAGATGGCGCTCCGGCTCCTGAGCTCCCTGAGAGGAAACCCCACTTTCAGAAGAAGCAGCATGAAGACAAGATGAAAATATGAAAACAAGATTCACGTTTAGCCAAAAACAGACGCGCAGTCTAGGTTTGACCCAGTTTTTCTCCGAGCAGCCAGAGGAGGTGGAGTCCAGGCCTCAGGTGAAATACCCGGCTCCCAGCGGAGCGCTGAATTAAATGTGACAGCAGAAAAAGAGCAGTGCACATGTGGCGATGTGAACTCCCGTCCTGTAACATGTAAATGGAGCCGTGTTTGCTTGTTTTCAGCGAGACGCATCCTGTGTCTTCCAGCAGATTAAGCCAAAGTCAACAGAGAGCTGAGCTTTAAACAAACTGTGCTTCAGGGCCAGTCAGCTGCTCGTAATCCAGCGCCAACGAGCAGAGAACCAGGATCCGCTGGAACATAAACACCTCGGTGCAGGGCGCCGCCGCACTAAAAATATCCGCGAGAGCATGCGCTAGCATCGGTAGCTCGTAGCTAACGTCGTAATGTTTGTCCAAATAAACAGCACAACATGTGGCGGATCTTCCTCCTCCACACATCTGCAAGAAACCCTCCCAGTTCAGAGCAACTCTGGAAGATTAGCAGCCCTGATTTCTGTCCTGCGGAAAGACTGGCGGTGTTACAGAAGTTACTGAAAATCCATGATTTCCCTATAAAAAGAGATGCAGTCATTCCATCATCTACTAATACTTGATAAAACATCTCTTGCACTACATTTACACGATGTCCGGGTTAGATACTCAATGATGTGTGAGTTATCTGAGCTGTCAGCAGGGATTCAGACAGTCTGAAGAATGACTGATTCACTCATGAAGTTCAATGATCTGGTGTTAGAGGAGGAAGATGCTCTATGATCTGGTGTTAGAGGAGGAAGATGCTCTATGATCTGGTGTTAGAGGAGGAAGATGCTCTATGATCTGGTGTTAGAGGAGGAAGATGCTCTATGATCTGGTGTTAGAGGAGGAAGATGCTCTATGATCTGGTGTTAGAGGAGGAAGATGCTCTATGGAAGATGAGGTGAACTCCCAGCAGGCAGACAGGTGTTGTGTCTGGATGCTGAAGCGTTGCAGCTGCAGTAAATCCAGAATAGCTCTACTTTCTGATAAAACTGTTGAGTTTAGAGACACTGAGCTCCTGATTGGCCACATCAGATCCCAGTCATGCTGATTCAGCTAGTTTCTCTCTAAAGCCCTAAGAACATTTAAACATTAAACATTTACCAGATTGGTAAATATTCTGACCTCCATAGAGACTGAGATCTGTGAAACGACAAGACTCCAACCCTGAGTCACTGATATCCTATATAAAGTGTGTTAAATGTGTGTCTTTATTCATGTCTTCATTTTGGAAAGACACACATTAGAAGAAACTGAATCGACTGATTGAATTTTAGAACTTTTTTTCCTCAACAGATTGTGTTAAATAATGACTTCAGCTGGCAGAACTCTGAACTAGTCATACAAAGGAGCTGGCAGTGTGGACTGCTGGGAGGATGGTGTGTGTGTGTGTGTGTGCTGGGAGGATGGTGTGTGTGTGTGAGCTGGTCTCCATGGTGGAAGACCCCGGGAGTGAAAGGAGATGGCAAAGCCTCGGCTTAGCGAGGCCTCCTTTCTTCTTCTTTGGTGTGACTGGAACACAGGACTGCTGGATCTGCAAGAGGCTGTCACTCTGTCTTAATCCGTGTGTGTGTGTGTGTGTGTGTGTGTGTGTGTGTGTGTGTGTGTGTGTGTGTGTGTGTGTGTGTGTGTGTGTGTGTGTGTGTGTGTGTGAAAGTCACCTCTCGGTTTTGTCACATTTGAATGCAAACGAGGCGTGCAGGCGGCCTGTGTCCGTCGGAGGCTGTGAAAGGGAGCTCCTGTCGTCAGGGAGAAAAATGTGAGCAGCAGCTCCATCGGCGCTCGCCAGCCAGCACTCCCCCCCTCCACCCACCCCTCCACCCCGCCTCCGTCTGGGTGGTGCTCCTGTGTATCAGGGCCCGGCCGGCTGGATGCAGCGGGGCTCAGTCGGGCGCTGGAATCAGGACTTTCTGGACTGGTCCTCTCAGGATGCTGAACCTTCACCTCCAGACTGACTTCCTGCTCATTTCAACATGCGTCGGTGAATCTCCTGATCCGTTCATCACCTTGTCCGCCTTCGTTGGGTTTGCATGTTTTCCCTGCGCATGCTTGGATTTCAGGGCCTCTGCTTCCTTTCCACAGAGAGGAGGAAGCTGCTCTTCTCTCAGTCAAATAACTACAATCAATGTGAGCCGGTCTCCTCTGCATTAGTTTGAGTTTAAAATACTTTAATCTTCTGTAAATCACATTTAGACTGTAAACATGCACGCAAGCTCAAAGCACGATCTCCGAGCATGAGCATGCAGAGAACGGCTTGCAGTGGATCCTGATGAATCGGGTTCAGAGGTCACGGGCAGCAGATCTGGGAGGTCAGCGGGACGAGAGGGGAAAACAAATACAGCAGAAATAGAGGAACGGTGGGAAACAACGCGATCCTGAGGGAGTCCAGCAGGCTGGGACGTTCACCTGCACACACACACACACACACACACACACACATATCATTTTATCAGGATCAGCAGTAAGATTTAATTTCAGAACTGTACATATTTCCAATCAATGCTGTCAATTGATTAAAAATGTTTTAACTTATTAATGGCAACTCTGACCACCAACAGGACAACAAACACCTTCTTGAGGATGTTGTTGTTTCTCTCTGTTGACGGTGAAGATGAAGACACGTCTGTCTCTGGTCATCTGACTGACATGTAGCTCTGGGTTAACACTCCGACTGCAGAAGAGGCTGCTTCCCTAAACGTGTCAGTAAAAGACATGAAACTCTTCCTCTGACCTGTTTCTCTGTGTTCCTCTTCCTGTTAAGACAGAGGGATTTAAACCGGAGACCCTCCTTTGTGCTCTCTGCTGCTGTAAGCTGAGAGCCACTGGACCAGAGGAACTTTAATTTGTGATCGCACAGGTATCGTCTGACGGAGCCTTCCACACTCGCCACTCTGCAGACGCTCTGAGGCGTCAGCTGCTACTGCTAACCGAGGTTTAGCCCCCTCCGCCCCCCCACCCCCGGGTGGATCGGTACCTTGTGGCCCTGAATCAGGGACGACTGAGTAAATCCCTCCTGGGAGCAGTCATGTGTCATTCATATGTTTGCTGTTTAATTGTTGATTTTTTTCCCTCAAAGGTTAGTTTCACATTTAAAATATGTGCTTCAGAACCAGGCTGGCAGCAGTCCGCTTCAGCTGGTTTCAAGTTACATGAAGACACAATGATTCAGTAACAATCAGTCTACAAACTGAAACACTGAAATATGAGGAGAGTTTATTGTCTTCGTGTGAGCAGAACATTTGAAAAGGAAGCGTTTAGTCATCATGAGTCAGAAACAACATGTCACTGAATCTGAGCAGCAGCAGGTCGACGGAGGAGACAAGAACAGCTTTGATATATGAGAAATACATGTTCAGGGGTGTGAGATGGTTCTGTTTGTCTCACGTTTCTCTCTCCTGGTTTTCAGCAGGAACATTCATCTCCACAGTGCTAAAATCACATTTTTCTATCAGAACTTGTGGAAATAAAGACAAACTGGACAAATTCAGGCAGGAAGTTCTGGATTTATCGGTCAGTTATCCGGACAACAAGATGTCAGGTGGAAGTCTGCAGGTAGAGTTTATATGAAGTACAGTGAGTTGAAATGCGGGTATTTATTAATCTCTCTGTTCACGTTGAGACATTTAGATGTTTCTTCAGCTTGATCTCCAGGTTCTTGGTGATAGAAACTCTTCTCATTCTCACTCTGTCTGACTCTCGTATGAGTCTGTTTCAATGAAGGTCTCATTCTCTGGAGTCTCAGTGGACTGTTTTCTCTTCTGATGTACAGGAGCCATTTATGAACGTGGCGGTGTGTCCTCTCACCCTGAAAACCACGAAGACGTTCAAGATGTTTCTCCTAAATGAGGCTCATCTGAGCAGTGAAAACCGTTCTAGGTGGACGTTTTGTAAAACAGGAACATCTTCAAAAATTAGATGACTAAGACAAAGTTCAGTGTTTTATTTCACTTGTTTCAGAAAGTCAAACACATTTAACACAGACTGGTTACACACAGAATGAATATTTGAAGTTACATGATCAGTAATGTGATTAATCTGAAAAAGATCATCTGACAAACGCTCCGTCTTTCAGCGGTGAAGTCGGCCTGACGTCAGACCATCTGTGTTTGTCTGGGTGGAGGACGACACCTGCCGTGACCTCCGACCCCGGACTGAACCGAGCCTCCATCCGGTCGGGCCGAGTCAGGAATCCGCTCCCGCTGCTCGCCGTGGCTGGACTCGACCGAAGGCGGAGCGTCTCTGTGGGCCAGCGGGGAAGCAGCAGCAGAGGCAGCAGGCCGGGAGACCGGCGTTCACTGACCGTTTGTCCACCGGTGCTTGTGGGACACAAAAGACGAGCGTGGCGCCTCACCTGCAGCGCCCGCCGGCCGCCGCCTCACCTGCAGCGCCCGCCGGCCGCCGCCTGAACCCGCCCGCCCGCCGCCGAGGCAGCGGTGCTCCGGAGCTGCTCCTGCTTGTGGTCAAGCTGGAAAGCCTCAATATAAATATCAACTTTCCCTTCTTGAGAAGGCCTCAAGCTGTCTAAACACTGATGGAGGAGGGGGGCAGGAGGGGGGCGGGAGGGGGGCAGGAGGGGGCGCACGGCCATGGGAACGCAGCATTCACATCTGTGGAGTCCGGAGGAGGAAATAGCCTTTCTGCTGCTGATTCTCACAACGAGCAACTTAGATCCCAAATGTGTGTTTCAGCGTTGTTGAGCCGCCCGACTCGCTCCGCCGACTTATTTACTCGTCCGAACACACAGAGACGAAGCCCACGTGAAAATAAAGACACGGTGCTGACAGCTGCCGGTGAGCAAGGCTGCAATTACTGCGTGTGCAGCTTTAATGAGGTGTTTGACACCGAGCCTCTCGTCGGCTGAGCTCCTAATAGACGGCTCCGTATCAGCGCTTGTCGTCGAGCTGCCGGAGGTTTGTCCACTCGTCACGTCTCGCTCACTTCAGCCTTAATTCGACAGCAGTTCACGACGCCGGCGTCTTCACACACGGACGAGAGAGGAAAGTGGAAGTTGGAGGACAGAACGTGAGAGCGAGTATTTATGTCAGAATAACTCCCATCACATCATCACATCTCATCAATTAAAAACCACAGTCGGCTGAGAGGTCGCCTCAAAGCTCCCAGCGAAGAAGCAGGTGAAACAGTGAAACCTTTCTCCGTTTGGATTCAATCCTGGCTCTCTTTGGAAACTCGACGTTTCTCAGCTGCAGTGAAAGTGGAAGGAGGCAGATTTTAATCTCTGAATCTCACATTCATCAGCTTGAACCATGAGATAAGAGTGATTTCAAAAGAGACTCTGATGTTCAAATGGAGCAGAAAGCGAGCCTCTACAGAGGCTTCTGACACCTGAATGAGTCCATTCCCTCAGAACGGACACCGACTGCTGGGAAACCAGACCGGGCTCCAGTCTTCAGACATATTAGGCCTCCAAAGCATGAGAAGGTTTGTCCTGCATTGATTCATTTCTGAGACGACTGCCTTGTAAGGTTTCCTCTGTGGGCTGAGTTCCTTCACTTCTCCTTTAAAGATTGATGTGATTTGACTTTGAACAATGCGCAGAGCAGAGTCATCCACCTCTAAACACAGACTACAAGGGGATCTCTCTCCGCTCCACATTAAAAAGAAAAAAAAGAGTTTGAGAGTATAATTGCGTTTGAGATCTTCAAAAGGTTTTGATGTGCGTCGGCCTTTCTACCTGTGCCAGACGGAACATCAGAGGCGGCGGCCAGATGAAGGTCATGGAACCCACAGAGCAGAGCCCACTTGTTGCTATTGTCTCTCTGCGGTATCATTACCCGACCTTTAATGTGCCTCCCGGACCCGCCTCGTGCTCCCTGCCGCCCGGGCGCCGGGCGGAGGAGCAGGCTGAGCTCTTCTTTCCCCCCGGGAGAATCCGTGTCTTGTCGCTTGTTGAAACTTGCTGTTTTAAAGCGGGACGGCGGGGAGAGTGTTGCTCACGCAGCCAACCCTGCGCCGGCGCTGCCAGCACCCATGACTCAGCCTCGCACTCATCTTTATTCTGCTAATCTCCCGGTTTCCACGGCTCATACCCCATCACACCGACCTCCACGTGAACCTCCAAACCCACAAATCACAGGACGCCTTCATGGACTATCTCCTCAGAAAGTGAAGAAAAAGGAGGGAAAAGTGACTTCCCCTCTATCACGGAGGCGGTTTCAGGGCAAACTGGAGAGCCGTGCTCATGCACAATATACGAGCCGGTCTTATCAGGGTAATTCCTCATGAAGCTCATAAAGATATGCGCCTGATGAATGCTCCTGGAATAGTTTCCTAACTGAAGCAATGCATTCGCCAAAACAGACAGGCGATTGGACGCAGAGATAAGCAGTGTCCAGGTCCTGCACAGGTAGGGGAGGCTGAAAACACGGCTCGGGTTTCAGGACGGGAGACGAGTCCGCCTCGGAATCTGATCCGGCACACGTAACTCCATCCGCACGGCGCTTCCCTGCAGTACAGGCCTTCAGGGTTCTGATGAGAACAACGTGAAAACAGTCAGACAATACGACAGCGGTCGCTTCTTCACACACCTCTTCATCCCGTCACTGCACAGAGATTAACCCTGCTTCACAGAGAGAAGACCGTGACTCAGACTCTCTGTGATACTGTGTATTCTAATGAGGGTTCCGGAACGATCTGCTGGAAACGGAATGCTTCCTGTCTGGTTCCTCCAGTTCCCCCTGCAGTGAGGAGTTAACAACCACATCGCAGCGTTTCGGTCACACGGAAAAAAATATGTGGGAAGAAAACACTGCAAGAAAGAGCAGAGCAAAGAAAATCTCTGACAACAAAGTCTGGGAATAAAAGTCGTGGAGGGGTGGGTGAGGAAACGTCTCTCCAGCACCTCAGGGACTTTCAGGATCGATATCAGGTCTGAGCCCATTTCCAGAGGACCGGCCTCACAGTGTGGACAGATTCATCCCTCAGCTCTGGGCTCTTTAACCTGCTTTATTCAGAAACTTTCACATCAGTTTTCCTAATTGTTGAAGAACACAAACTGTCGCTCCACCTTGACTAATATTTACAACGTCCCTTTAATCAATTCATTCATCATTTTCCACTGACTGCACGCATAACAGCAATAGCCCAGAGCTTCTTTTGAGGCCGTCTTTTACTCTTTACCTTCTATTGTTATGTGATGTGATGGGTGTTCTTGTAAAACCAGAAAAGAAACAGTAAATAGCATGAATTTAGCTGAAGATGCCGCAGTAGGACAATCCTTCCTTTCATTCATCATTTTTCCACTGAAACCTGAAAACCATAGATTTAGCTTTAAAGTCCTTCATCAAGGCCAAAAACTGAAATCAGCTGTAAACTATGAACATGCTGGCTGCTCACAGAGAATCAAGTCTTATCAGTAGCTGTATATTTCTAAGTTATTCTTCGACATGTGTCCTTTTCATTACTTGAAGCAGCTTGAGGAAGTCCCTGTACAGCAGTCATCCATTCACTAATTTATTATTATCACTTATTGCCATGTGAGAGCAGAAGCGGAGAGCAGACGTCCCTCAGGCTGATTTATGAAGCAGGATTCAGATAACAGGCAATTCAAGGCGCTTCACAGGAACATGGAAGAGAACTAAAACCACTGAAAATCCAATGACATGAACCAGCAGGCAACAAAAAAAAAAACAGAGATTTGGTTAATCTTCATCTATCAGGAACCCCAACATCTGGTTCTGCAGATTCCAGCTCATTCTGAGGGTCTCTGGTCTGATTCCACCCAAATGAAGAGACAAAACCTCTGCAAAGGGTCCAAAGACGAACCACCGCCCTGAATCAGCTGGTCAAACTTAACATCGAACTGGAGGAGTTTCACATTGTGACTGCTGGATTTCTTTCACACGTCTCTCAAACATAAAACAAACTCATGGATTTTCAGTTTGAAGTAGGATCATTGAAGTTTGAAGATCTGCTTCAGCCATCCATCAATCAAATGAAAGAGTGAACGGAAAACTGCTTTGGAGAGACGATACATGAAAAACAAACAGAAACAGACAAAGTGTTTGGATTCGAGGTGCAAACATTTTCCATTCATCAAACAGTAAAAACGTACGTGTGTGTGTGTGTGTGTGTGTGTGTGTGTGTGTGGTGAGTGTGTGTGTCTGTGTGTGTGTGTGCGTGTGTGTGTGTGTATGTGTGTGTGTGTGGTGAGTGTGTGCGTGTCTGTGCGTGTGTGTGCGTGTGTGTGTGTGTGTGTGTGTGTCTGTGCGTGTGTGTGTGTGTGTGTCTGTGCGTGTGTGTGTGTGTCTGTGCGTGTGTGTGTGTGTGTGTGTGTGTGTGTGTGTCTGTGCATTCTCGTATTTCTATCCTTGTTGGGGCCAAATGTCCCCACAAGGATAGCAAAACGTGGAACGACGTGCCTTGTGGGGACCTTTTTCCGGTCCTAAGTAGGAGAAACAGTGTTTTCTTGACCATGTTGTTGTTACTGAAAAAAGTAAAAGTGCAAAAACATTTCTTTAGGGTTAGGCTTTGTTGTGGTGTGGGTTAGGGTTAGGGTCAGGGTTAGGGGCTAGACATGAATGGGAGTCAATGGACGGTCCCCACAAGGATAGAAATACGAGACTGAGCGTGTGTGTGTGTGTGTGTGTGTGTGTGTGTGTGTGTGTGTGTGTGTGTGTGTGTGTGTGTGTGTGTGTGTGTGTGTGTGTGTGTGTGTGTGTGTGTGTGTGTGTGTGTGTGTGTGTGTGTGCGCGCCTCCCGTCGGTCCATGCGCTGCTCTCCGTGTCATTACCACATTCTTTCTTCACACTGGCTCGGCGGTGGAAGCCGTCCTCGCTGTTTGTGTCTGATGTAAACCTCTGTAGGGACGACTCGTCGTTCCGCTGCCTCCTCTTGTGCAGCGAGAGCTAATAACAGCTTCACACTCGGCTGTATACGCCACAAATTGGTATGAAGCGCAAGCTAACACAGGCTCAGCAGCCGTGTGTAATCCTCTTCATACGTGGAGTGTAATTTCAGATACATGCCACACATGTGGTAGAAAGGCCTGCAGCGCGGGGGGAAAAGCACCATTAAGTGATCCTCGCTGTTATTTCCTCGGGCTTCTTCAGGGTTTAAACGCCCGTCAGTCAGTGGGGGAGAAGGGGGACGTCGGTGGTGAAAAGGCCTGGGATGTCACTCTAAAAACCACATCATCCTTTAAGTATAGATTCTGCATGTATGTAGTTTTTACTAAAGACGCCTTTGTCGCAAACAGCTCAGTGGAGTGGGTTTAGCAGAGACATGGAAACAGCCGATCTGACGCAGTGGTTCCTACAGTTCTGTGCTCAGTTCAGTAGTGTGAGTTTGCCAAGTGCCAGTTCTATTCAAATAACTTTATTCATCCCAAAGGGGAAACTGGAAAGTAGACTGAGCAATTCAATATAAAGGGCATCAAAATATAATCAATCACATCATTGCTTGGTTGGTTGGTTGGTTGGTTGGTTGGTTGGGTGACAGGTTGGTTGGTTGGTTGGTTGGTTGGTTGGTTGGTTGGTTGGGTGACAGGTTGGTTGGTTGGTTGGTTGTTGGTTGGTTGGTTGGGTGACAGGTTGGTTGGTTGGTTGGTTGTTGGTTGGTTGGTTGGTTGGTTTGTTCTTTGGTTGGTTGGTTGATTGGTTGGTTGGTCGCTTGCTTGCCTGGTTGGTTGGTTGGTTGGTTGATTAGTTGGTTGGTTGGTTGGTTGGTTGGTTAAGAAGATAACTTCAAAATTTGTGATTTAAAGGAGTCATATTATGCAAAATTCACTTTAAAAAGGTGTCTTTACAGTCATATTGCCTCCCAGAGCCTCTGTATGATCCCCCAGAAGTGAAACATTCAGTCACCTCCCTCAATTGTGCACTCCATTTTTAAGAAAATATACACTCAAACACGCGGTTCTGAAATCTCCCTCTTCTCGAAGTCATGAAGAGGAACACCACTCCTCCTCCCGCCCGGGCGTCTGACTTCCAGGGGCCGAGTTGGGGCCGACTGGGTAAACGGCCTGGAGCTGCTCCATGGAAGCTGGTCCCGAAGCCGGCGGAGACGCACGGGTCGCGCACGGCTGCTGGGCCGCTCCTCTCCTCGCCGGGACGCTGCTAAGCTTCGGTGCCCGGTGGAAGCGCACTGCGCGGGGCGCAAAGTCAGCACACACCGGCAGGGCCGTCCGGATGAAGAGGGCTGCTCCTCTGAGAGGCTCTCTGCTCTCGATATCACACGAACTACACGATATAAACCGAAAATAAAAAAAAAACACACCTCATTTCGCTTCTGCAGGTCGCTCTGCTCGTCCAGCCACATTGATCTGTAATTTTTAGACTTCCAGCAAGGATGAGTACATGGTTTATGTTTTGATCTCAAATGAGAGCTTTTCTTTAGCCAATAGTTCCTTGTATGGTTCATTCTATATAAAAACGGTAATTTCCACGTTTGCCACTGTCTGGGACCCTGTTGAAGTTATTCTCGTGCCTCCCCAGGCGGCGGAATAACAACATATAGGAAAAAGTTTACGTCCGTGAGGTCGTGCATTGTGTTTTATTTTGAAACTTCCGGTGTAACTTCCTTTAAGGTGCTTTCTTAACGACAGTGAATTTACGAGGTGGGCGTGGCCAGATGCGTTCAAGTTCATCACGGAAAATAGGCTGTCAAAAACAGACTGTTCTGAAGAAGGCTCCTCAGAGCCACTTTTTAGAATGCTCAAACTCCGAACATAGGACGAATTTGGGGCAAACAAACTTATAAACTATGTTTTTAGGTGTCTGTGACCGATATGACGTGACTGAAAAATAGCATAATAGGTCCACTTTAAGCTTCAGTGAGATCCAGACTTTATTCTGGATCCAGAGGAAAAAATGAAACTATTTGGACGTTCTGAATTGATTCTAATGAAATGTGGTTGAACAAAGAGGAAAACATGACGTTTTGATGGCAACATGGTGAATTTTCAGGTTTGATAGAGAAGAGACTTTAAACGATCCAGGTTTAACTGTAACGGTTCACTGTCAGTCGGGTGAACCGTCCAACGTTCTGCACTGATTCAGATCTTGATCCCATCTGGTGCTGAGTCCTGCAGCGTCTCTCAGGTCTTGGAGATCCGCAGACGGTTCAGAACACAGCAGCTCGTCTTCAGACTGAAGGCAGCGAATATGAGGACATCACTGCCCTGCTGACCTGAATGAAGGAGTGAGTTGAGCTCATTAAAGCAGGAGCCTCCATCTCACCCTGTCCATCAGGAGACTGTCCCTGAATAAGACACTGAATCCCTCTCACTATCTCCCGTTGCTCAGCCTCATGATGAAATGTGACGTTATGATGTTCTCTTTCCATTCACTGTAGTCCTGTTAATGTAACCGAGTATCAATATATCACTCTCAAACAGAAACAAAGATGAGCTCAGATCAAAGTTTACTCAGAAGGAAATTTATTCTGGGTCCTGGCAGTAGTATGCTACCTAAGTCCTATAAAATGAAATGAAATATTTTATGGACTGGAACGTATCTTCACAAACTCAAGATCTCCCCTCATTTCAATGAAGTCAGAAAAAAAAAAACAGATTAAACGGATTCATATACAAAGAAACAAAACCAACTTCTCTTAGATTCCAATATGAACAGCCAAACAGTTTCACATTTGAAACAATTGTGAAAAAAAATGCCGTTGGAATACAAATAAAGATCTCCCGTACTGTCTCTTTCAGTCCTTGTGTTTGAATAACCAATGTTCTCAAGTCTTAGAGATCCACAGATTTGGATAGTCCTCGCTCAAAAGAAAATGACGTCCATCAAAGAAAATTAAAACTTGGGTACCCAAAGAAAATGCTATAGAGCTCTATAGGAAATAAAAAAATTGATACTCAAGTGGCAAATGTGATGAGCTGGATGTTTGATCAGTCCTGGGACCACGAGGTAACGGCTTGGCTCCGATCCCTCACGCCACTAGCAGGAAGACAGAAATGATGATCCATTTGAACAGCAAGACGGCTTGTGGAGGCTCACAACCGGTCAGCCATTTGCTATCACCACGCAGCATTGGAGTCTACATTCACAAGCTCCATATGCAGTATTTGTAGTACTTAACATACACATGAGCTACTGCATCCTTATATTAACTACATAACAAACTTTTCTTCAGTCAGCCTTCAGCAATGAATTAGCAACAAGCTCACAATTAGCATTTGACATCAGAAAACGCACATTTACATCTTCATAACATATCCATACAGCAGCAACTTCTCTTTTTTTTTTTACAATATCAACACATTCACATAACATATGCGCTCACCTAGCAGGAAGACAGAAATGATGATCCATTTGAACAGCAAGACGGCTCGTGGAGGCTCACAACCGGTCAGCCATTTGCTATCACCAAGCAGCATTGGAGTCTACATTCACAAGCTCGCCCGCTCTAGGATCACCGCTCTATGGCCGTAAGGCAGGGGTTACTGTCGTGACTCTTAAAGAGACAGTGCATGCTGTATGAAACACCAGGTTACATCAACATGTAACTTCTCCACAGTTTTGGTTGAACCATGATGCTTTGTTCCTGGATATGAATACATTTGGGCTGGACAAGGAATTATGGGGCAGTTTGTGATCAGTTCATTGGAACAAAGAGGATATTTTTTCTTAACGCTTTACTGTTATTAGATTTTGGATGTTTTCCGTGTGTCAAGGTGGAACCTTGATAAAGGAGGTAGCTGGGACTGATCCTGAAGAGGATGGCAAGATATAGCAGCTGGACGGACGGAGGGATGGATGGACGGAAGGATGGATGGACGGATGGATGGGTTCATGGATGGATGGATGGGGTGTTATAAGTCCGTCTCCCACGGTCCTGATGGCACCTTACCGGCTGCAGAGTGAAGGTCTTCAGGTAAAGCAGGTCACCTGGTCTCTCCAGGCTGTAAAAAAGCTGATCCACTCATCTGATCATGATGAGGGTCGTACACCAACCAGCTGACCTTCAGATTCCTCCATCTGCACCTCTCGTTTCATGTGGTTGTGGTTGTAGGTTTGAGAAATCTCTGACTTTTACTTTTACTGGTTTCCTTTATCACTGAAGAGCACTGTAGGAATGAGTGAGTGACTCCAGAAGTGATTGTACCTTAAATACGACTGTTGCTGATAAATCAGGGTTCCCTCTCAGATCCAAACACTCCCAACCAACGGTAGTTGCGTCAGTGTGTGTGTGCATGCACGTTTGCCCGGTTTGCCCACAGTGCTAACGTGGTGTGGGTTGAGGATTTCAGTTGGAGCTCTCCATCATGTCGTGTCGCTGTTCGGCTCGTCATTCCACTGAAGTTGGTTTTATCTGGAGGGGGCTAAACCTCCTCCGTTATTCGGGGAGTTTGGCCCTTTTCTCTCGCTCACATCAAAATCCTTCTTGACATCATCCCCCATCACCACTCCACCACCTCCCACCCCCCCGTTTCCTCTGTGCCTTTGGCTCAAGACGAGCAGCATCCAGGCTTCATCGGGTTTTGCATGGCTACGGGTTTGTTAAAGGGTCGTCTGGCCTCTCGATGAGGCGAGGGGCATTTCTGAGGGGCGCCGCCTGGTTGTTGTAGCAACACTGTCGAGGGGTGAATGAAGCAGATGTCAGAGTAATCCATCAAGCCCGCCGCTGCTGGGATCAATGCCCGCGCTGCACGTACTCCTAAATCACACACCCGCCTCACGCCGACCCTGCCCCGTGAAAGAAACACAGCAAGGAACAAAGTTACCGAGTAACATTAAATCCAACACATTTATTAGCCAAAACAAAGAGGGAACACAGCTTTACATGGTCATACAGGTCAACAGTAGCCTTTACAGCATCAGTGAAACTGCGGTGAATATTTAATGAATTGAGACAAGCTGGAAGCATTCGCTCAGGATGGAAACTCCAAAAATGTTTTCCTTTATTCATTTAAGGTTCCTAAAGTCATCCAGCTGAATTCTCTGGGATCAGTGCAGCAAACTGACTTAGAAAGCTTAGCAAAGACACAGCTCGGCACTTCTTAGTGAAGCCCCGCCCACTTGGCGCTAGCAGGCAGAGATAGTCCAAAGTGAACCCGTCATTTCTAACATGGCTCTGTTTCAACAAAAAGGGCCTGATTTACCAAGATTCTGATTAAAGTCTGCTCAGCTGCATGTCATGCACGCTGACGGCGTTTTGCATGTGAATAACACAGAAACAAGTTTGACCAAAACTTGGTGTGAATTGTTAATTGAGTTGACTATTGGAATGAAGTGCTGAGTCCCGGCAACTAGGAAATGAGCCAGGCATGTTGGTTGAGCTAGCTGTCTAAGGTCAATTACAGCAAATCAATCCAAATTTGAGGAAAAAATAAATGTCAATAAGCTGAAGTGAAAGCTGATGGAAAAACAACAGAAAAGATTCAAAAACCTGGACTATGAGTCCGAAGAAGGGGTACAGAACACAGAACATGTATTCCAAGACAGTCCACTTACAAAAGTCATTGGGGGCCAGCTGAGGAAATGCATCTTTGAAAGGCTGAACAGAGTAACGCCTCCAATTCAAATGTGTTGACAACAGATGAATCCATGAAAAGCATCTCAGACCTACTTTAGCTGAAGCCCCTTCCATTAGATCATACTAATGAAGGAAAACTAGTTCATCTGAAAGTCTGTTATTTTGCTCCTCTGTCAGATTCGATATTCAGAGCATCAACCTGTTGATAAGTGCAAACCTTTATTACATCGGGCCGACGATGGACCAGTAGAACACATGTTCTGGTCGATAGGATCAATAGCTAGCTGAATGCTAACGTTAACACCAGTGATCTGCTCTAATGAACCAATAAGATTAATTTCTTAGACGTCTGTGATAATAAACACCAAATGAATGACAAATCAGTTGTCTGCAGGTCAGAATTTTCTGGAACAAAACTTCAGTTTTACCTGCTGTGGAAAAGAGCCGGTCAGTCGGACGAGGGAAAATGCTCATATGGACAGAAAATAAATTAAAAACATATTTATATAAAAATAATCTCTTACAAAAAAGAAATCTTTCAACCAACATTAAGAGGGATTTTTCTGTCTGGAAGCTTATGCTAGCAGTTAGCTTAAAGAGTCAAAATGGCTGCTTGGTTAAAGGAAAAAAAAAAAAACACACACAATTCCAGACGATGAGCAGCAAATTAAGAGGGAAATGTGAAATAAATGAAAATCAAACAATACTAACACACCCAGCGCAGCATCAGTAGTTTCATGTTGTTCTGCAGCTTCAATCACAATGCCTGGAGGCGAGGTTAAACATGAGGAGGAGGACCGGAACCCAGTCTGGACCTGAAGGTCAGAACAACTCCGAACTGTTCAAGCAGTTCTGCTAATTTTAGGAAAGTTGAAATTTTGACTAAAAAAACTCAAAACTAAAAAAAAAAGGAGATTTTTTTTGAGTAAAACGGAAATGTTATAAGAACTCAAATTTTTAAAAAATAAAGTCAAAAGATTAAAAACTAATTTATAAAAAGCCACATTTAATCAATAAATTCAAAGTATGAAAGAAGCTGTACTTTACACAATGTAGTTGAATTTCTCAGAAATGTGAAAAAAATAAGAGAGGTTTTTCTTTAAACAGTTAAGTTGGATTAAAAGCAAAAATAAAGTCAAAACATGAATGTGTTCTGGAAAGTCTGCTCTTTTTTTTAAGTCCTCCTCCTCTCATTTGATCGTTTCCTCATGTAGCCCCAGGACGTCAGCGTATTGAGAGCAGGAAAGCTGCAGGGTTCTGAAAGTTTTCAGCTCCAGTGTTTCAGTCGTTTCACAATCAAAAAGACGATAAGTTCTGCTCTGAAGTGCAACTCGGCGTGTTTCAACAGAAAAACCCGCCGAGTTCAAACGTGGCGCAGTCAGTGAATTCTTTCTATCAGTAGTTTTCTCATCCAATAAATTATTAGTCAAAATAAAACACACACACACACACACACACACACACACACACACACACACACACACACACACACACACACACACTAATCAGTGTGAGTCAGACTGTGAGCTGCTCTGTGTCCAGTGTGGCGGCCGACGTCCGCTGGCGTCGTCACGTGGGCGGGTCCAATAAATAGCTCTATTTACAGGTGTACACCTCTGTCCTCTCGCTGCAGGTGTTGCACTTGACGTAGCAGCACCACAGGAACTTGCAGTTGCACTGCCACACCCGGGAGTACTGGTGCGTGTTGTAGCCGCGGCCGCAGCACATCAGGTCGCAGCTGTTGGGCTGCAGCGCCGTGCGGTTGCACAGCCGGCCCTGCGTGCCCACGCTGCCCGTCCTGGCGTCCGCCTCGCAGTAGTTGGGCGAGCGCTCGATGTAGACCAGCTCCGAGTCCATGGGCTTGCGGTAGGAGTGCGGCTTCTTGATCTTCAGGAAGGTGGGGCGCTTGTTGCGGCTGGCGCGCACCGGCTCCACGTGCACGGCCTGGTTGTACTTGTCCTTCAGCATGAAGCCCAGCTGGCGGAACTTGGGCAGCGTGGTCCAGCACGTCTTGGTGGTGCAGGAGCCGGAGACGCCGTGACACTTACACTCCAGACGCATTCCCTTCTCCAGGACCTGCAGGACGGAGACGCAAGACAACACCTCAGACCTCAGGAGAAACCCGCCTCCACCATACATCCACCGTCATACGGAATAAATCACATGACATGTTTCCCTTTATGAATGTACCAATTGTTCAGTCTGGTCACCTATACATTACCTATACATAGTGGAGGAAATAAAGTCCATACAAAACAGAAGGAAATTTGTGCTTGGTAAATAATTCCTGCATCCATTCAGTGATTCTCTGGAATGAAATCCCACCATTTCTCTCTGAAAAGGCTTTGAAGGAACATGTTTCTTGTCTGAAACTTCACCCTAACCCTCGAGTCCGACTGGTTCAGGCTGAGCTGTGACTCAGTGGTTCTCTGCAGGTCTTTTCCTTGGATTTCTCACTGATCCCAAAATATTTTACAAGTGCTCATTCTCAACAACAAACAATAGCAAGTTCCTTCAAAGTAAAAGCAATGTGCAGTTTCAAAGCCCTGATTGACCTCAGAACAGTCAGACACATTGGACTGCCTGTTGAAAAAACAAACAAACAAAAACCCCACAGTTTAATTTCAGTGGAACATTCACAACCCAGGTCTGTTTCCTCTGGTTCTCCTCAAGATAAAGAAATGATTTTCAGGCGTTTGTTTGTGGCTGTGTCTCTGTAATGAGCAGGTGGGGAAGGTACCGGCTCCCCTAAATACTCAGTCAAACATATTGCATGAATAGTTCAACAGGTTGAGACAAAAGTTTTCTGACATTCCAGATGAATGAAGCATTCCTGAGCTCTCTGAGCTCCTACAGTATGTCACCCTATGGCTACTGGCTATGTTTGTGCCATTCTTTACAAGACGGGATGAGCTGCAAAACACACTCATGGAACAACTTACACAGTCTACCTGCAGGCCTGGAAAAGCCTCGCACGTCTGCTGGCTGCGAGCGCCTCTCCGCCTACAACAGTCCTTTCTGGAGAATGGAAAACGGGCCAAACGCAGCAGGACTACAGCTGCACCAGCCCAGAAAGGCAAAGATCCTCAAGTCAGATCAAGGTTCTTCTGGAAAATACTTCGTTTGTGTTTTTATTTATTGGAGACACACACGCAACCAGCAGAACAAGAGATGAGCAGTTTCTGTATACGAGCAGTGTTTCACTGAAATCTACAAGGACGGGAACCACTACACACACCAGGACAGATCAATAAAACACACACACACACACACACACACACACACACACACACACAACTCGTGAGACTGATTTGTGCTATTGACTGAGACCATCCAACTGTGCAAACAATGAAGCTGCACTTTACATCACTCTCCATCCTGACTGTAACGTATCGTGAAGACGCCCTGTGATAAACCGTTTCCAGGCTCGGCTCCGTGGATTGGAACAACCAGGTTTTCTGAGAGAAAAGATTATTGCACAAGAATTGTCCAATAAATTCATTTTTAAATTTCTTCCTGGTGGCCACCAGGTAGAAATCAGGAGCACAGAAATACAGAAAGAAAAGAAAAAACGACCAAACCAAGGAAGTCACCGACCAGCAGAGACACACGTGATGGAACAAATCAGTGCAGCAGGGCGAAGAGCGAGAAGGGGACGATCAGAGAGGAACGGAGACAACAACGCCATCTGCAAAACGGTTTGTGATTCAACACCATTCACGTATCATGAAATGTTCTTCAAAACAGCTGAAATCCGTCGTCAAGCAGCTCTTTAAACGAATAACCGCCTCAAAACCGGGAGACTGAACACTGACAGAGAAAATCCACTGCGAGGAATTCATGACAATGTTGGCAAAGAAAGAGAAAAATCAAATGTCTTCAGTGGAAGTCAACAGGCACGCGTTCCATGTTTTCCCTTCAGGATCAACTGATTGCAATAAATTTTTATTCCAGTTGTGTTTGAAAGCTGGGAGTGTATGATCTCCTCAGACATCAGCACAGCGGCGGTGGATCCATCTCCAGGTTTCATCCTTTAAAACAGCCCGTCGTCCTGCGTCCGTCCTGCTGTGGACGGTGGACGGCGTGTTTCCCCTGGCCTGCCTCAGGTGTTCAGGCGGAGACGGGACTCACTGGGGAGTGCGAGCCGTCCGTCCTCAGGTCTGTGTTGAACGTCCTCGCCGGGCCTCGGGCTGAACGACGGCGGCTCTCAGCCTCCCGCCTCCTCGCGGGGCAGGAACCGTCGCCTCGCCCTGGTTTTTAATCGCTCCGCTCTGATGTGGCCTCAGACTCTCTGGAGTCTCGCGTGGTAATTGTGGAAAGCTGCGGTTCCATACGGCTTAGCGTGGTCGTGCCCCCCTTTCACCCCCCCGACACCAGGCAAGCCTTTAACTCACTCCACCGAGCTGCCACTGTTTGTGTAGCAGAACACCCCGTAAGCCCCCCGCCGTCTTCTCCCACAATCACACACACACACACACACACACACACACACACACAAAAAACAGACATCATCGCCAATTAAACATGAAAGTTTTGCGAGAACGGCTGCAGAAGCATCACTTATGCAAAGATTCCGGTACAGACTGATTCACTCCACTTCACTGTTTGACTCAGCGGCACACAGCAGGTTTTCTGAAGCATGTTTTGAAAGAAACACTGCTTTAAATGGGATCTCTGCCTCTGAGCACATGACGCGATACCGAGGCTCTCTAATGGGAATCCACGGCTGGGTTTAGCAAGAAGCCCTCAAACTGCCGTCTGCGCTGGTTAATGGAGGCAATTACAGTCTGGAAAGAAAACTCAGAGCTTTCTTTTGGAACAAACGTTCAATAATGTCAGAACACAATCCTCTGAAATCCTGTCAAACGACATTTTCTCAGAATTTGTATTTGTCAGGATTTTGGAGGGGCCTGTTCAGTGGATAGCTCTTTCACCTTCTCTTTGTGGGATTTGCATGATCTCCCTGAGGACGGGTGGCGTTCAGTCGTGATTTGAAGCAGTGTGTGTGTGAGTGTGTGTCAGTCTCACTGCCTCAGATGTGACACGAGTGTGTTAATATTGTTAAAAAGTATCTGTCGGTCACCTGAACTTTGACCTCAAATCACAACACATGCACGAGGCCAGGAGGAGCGGCTAACGCTAGCTAGCATCAGTCCTGCTCAAACTGCAAACTGTCTGTTTAACTTGAGTCCAACAGAAGAAATATTGACAGTGCTTCGTGTACAAGCCTGCTTCTCGCTGTTTGCTTTGATACCCAGATCTCGCCGGTAGTATTTACAGGCTTTTGTGGTTTCAAATTGGATTTATGTTCATCTTCAGGGAAATTACCTCTCAGCGTTTAACCCGTCCTCTCCGTGGTTGATGTAGCTCCGCCTGCCGGAGCTGGGAGCGGGACGCCGCTCTGGAGGCGGAGGTAACCTGGAGGCTGTGGTCAGTCCGGTGATCGGATGGTAAATGTGAACGCAGCTGCGGCGGTGGTTCGCTCAACCATTTCAACGTCACTCGTGAGGACTGACGGCGCCGATCGTTCAGGAGTAAACAGGAAGAGCAGCAAGTGGGAGTTAGAGGCGGAGGGGAGCGCAATGACAAACGAAAATAAGATTACCGGTAATGTTCCATCCCACTGGAGAACAGAAACACAACTGGTGCCGAAGAGGCGGAACTGGAATTTCATCGTTTGGCTTCGGTTTAAAAAGTCTGCCGCCGAACAGACAACGCTAATCTGCAAAACAAGCCACCAACAAGTCCTTACTGGTGACTCCGATGCATCTAATGTTTTCGATCAATTACAGACACGGCATGAAAAACAGCAGAGAGACGGCGAGAAGATGTGACTGACGAGAAAAACCACAAACTGATGAAAACAGAAAACCACACCAAACGAGCTCAAACACATTTTGTGTCGGGAGGGACAACTGAGGAATCAAACACATGTTCTGAGTCCATTTTATCCAAAAAGACAAACACGGAAGAATCAGCGACCAAACCAAACCAAACTGAGCCGGTGAGGATGCACAGACAGAACAACAGCAGTGACTTCCAGTCCCATTTCATTTAATGGTCTTGTTCCAACAAAGAGGCGATCCGAGACGTGGCTTCTGCTCCCTTCTTCCTGGAGGGGTCATCCGGAGGTTATTCCAGCAGTTTCTATTGATCCGTCTTTTGGTTGCTGGTAAACAACATCAGTCTGGCTGATGCCTGTGAGATGGTCACGGTACTCTGAGTTCGCTGTCACAACACCATCACGTCTGGATTTAGTGTCTCTCAACGTCTCCGACTGCACTCAGCTTCCTGCAGCGCCGATTTATCTCTGTCATGCACTGACACTGCTGCTGTCTGGACCGCTACACACAAATCCAACGATATACAGTCACAGATCGTCAAACAGGGAAATCGAAATCCAAGCAGATAAAGCATCAGAGCTCATTTCCACGGCCGTCTGATGACGTGGAATCAAGTGATTCGAGTAGATCTCAGCCGGTTTGGTTCATTTGGGTGATGAGCAGATTCAGATTCACCCAGGTCTGGATTAAAAGCAGAGTGCAGCTCACAGTTCTTCACAGGATCGATGCAGAGACCCACAATTACCCGATAACCCAACAAGCATGTTTTTGATTGAGAAGAAAAGAAAAATCCAACAGAGGTACATGAAGAACATGCAAACTCCACGGAGAGAAGCAGAGCAGCCTGTCCTCTGGTACTCCGCTTTCTCAGGCTTTGTAGTGTTTTCATACTTGAGGCTACTTCTGAACCAAGCGCTCACTGCAAAGCCCAGACATGGATGCTGACGAATGTCTGACGCTAAAGTCACCGAGCCTGACAAGGTCGTCAGACTCGGTCAGGATTTTGAGGCTGAGAAGAAAGAAAAGGGCCAGAACTGCATGCTCTGCATATGTTCACACCGGCAGCGAGCGCCATGAAGGTTTCTCTGAAACTGAGAACTAGGACTTTAGAGTTTTTAGTTTTGAGCATGAACTCGAATGTATCAAGCAGCAAAGAGGAGAGTGAAGGACTGAGAAGCCTCTCAGACACGGTGCTCCACACAACACAACACAACACAACACAACACAACACAACACAACACAACACAACACAACACAACACAACACAACACAACACAACACAACACAACACAGCACAGCCTGAACCCAGCAGGGTCACCAGGCCGGGTCGGGGCAGTACTGGATTCACTACTCTATAGGTACCAACAACTTGATAGATTTCAGATTCATTCAGATCTTTTGCACATTCATCATTATAGTCGATCAACAGGAGTCAAACACACATCCAGGAGGCAGAGTGCACTGCAGTAAATTATCTTTACATTCATGCTTACAATTCAAAATGTGAAAGCAAGAAAAGTGATAACAACATTTAAAGACCAGTAAAGACCAGACAGCACTAGTTAGTTCTACCTGGAAGCATCAGGTCTCAATGTGAAGCATCGACTGAAGGGACAGTGACCGAAACACCAGAGTCAACACACACCCTGCTTCAGAAAGGGAAACTCAGCCAGAAGACAGTCACAGCGATCACAACTGACCCCAGAGCTGATCTCACAACCAGACCGTCCCTCCAGGGTCAGCAGGACCTGAATGTCCCCGGCAGCAGCGTTCAGAACCTACCCGGCGCCCCACTTCGTTGTTGTGCAGGTTCATGAGCGTCCTGGCGTTCTGCTTGATCTCGCGGGCGTCCACGAACACCTTGGAGAAGCCCAGGCCATAGTGGAGGTCGGCCGAGCAGCCCCCCCACTTCCAGCCCTCCTCCTGGTTGTAGAAGCCCTGCTTCTCCTTGTCGCAGCCGCAGCCGCTCAGACTGCCCTGCGTGCACGCCGCCGTCACCGCGTGGGCCACGCCGGCGGCGATGATGGCGTACGTGAAGGCGGCCTCCTTACTGCCTGCAGGGAAAAAGAAACACGTGTTTTTAGTGACGGCAGACAACAGGCTTCACTATTTCAGGCCGTGTCAGGCCTCCTCACATGCCGGGCATAGCTGGCTCAACGCGTATCGTGAAATCCAGCAGCCCAGCCAAACACAAATCATCAATCAGGCCTTCTGCGGCAGATAAAGCGGAGGAGGAGCTCTGAATGAAGAAGAGCCGTCTTCTCACTGAGTTTTCACCGTTTTCACTGTTCACACACAAACCGCAGCCTCTCCACAGATGACCGACCTGCGGAGATAACAGAGCGTCCGGGCCGACCGGACCCTGCCTCCCCGCACCCAGGGATTCACACTCCATCGATCTGAGCGCTTCGGCTTCCACTGCTGCGTTTTAATTAGACCGGAGATAACTCCTGCTGGAGCGCATGTGGAAGCGGTCCAGAACTTCCCCATGAACTCCTCAGAACTGACCGTCAGTACGGCGCTCTGCCTCCACCGACCGGTCAGGGCGCAGCTCTGCTTCCTACAACACTGCTGTCACCTCTGATAGAGGTCCTGAGGTCGGACCAGGACCCTCTGAGGGTCGCCCTCTGGCTCGGTCTGGGGCCGGGTTGGAGTCAAACCAGAAGATAGACAGGAAGCTGTGGGGACAGTGATGTCTTTTAGTCTGCGCTCTCGTTTGCTCTCTATACTGCCGACCTGATCCCAGCTGGACTCAGCAGGAAGCATCACTGGAACAAGTCCCGCCTCTTCCTGATAACCACACCAGGAGGAGGAAACGGAGTGTTGGTGGAGGAACTGAAACCCGAGAACATATGGTAATGAAGTCTGCTGTTTGACATGTCAGATGAAGTTCAGCAAACTGCTGCTTTGCTTACGACATTCAAGGTGAAGAAAATTTCAAGGTGAGACTGAGATGCTTTAGCTGAACTAGATGGTAACAGCTTTAGTGTTCACAGCTTTTCTACAGGTATGAAGACTGTGTTACCAGAGTACTTTGGCTCCTGCTACAAGAGCTGGAGAGTCCTGCTAATATAGTTTCAGCTGCAGTTTCCTCAGGTCTCTTGTGTTTTAAAGTAACAGGCGAAACAAATAGCTAATAATAATGTTCATACAGAGTAAGTAAGATATTCTCACTCAAAGCCTGTCTGGGTCAGAATGATGTTTATGAAAATATTTGTGCTGCTGAGTTTTCTCATGTTTCAACACCATGAAGAGTTCAGACTTTGATCCGTTTCAGACTTTCAGTCAGGATTTTAAGGAAGCAGAGTCCAAAGAGAAGCTCCCGTTTCGCCCTGGAGATGATGGTGTTGGACACGATGGAGGAAGCTGACGCTCTCCTCTGCAGCCTGCAGAGAAGCAGCAGCTCCACACTGGAGAAGCCGTTCGTGGAACTGATGCCAAAATCCTGTCCAGCGCCCGAGCCAGCCACCGCTCGGCCGGTTATCAGCGTTCTGGTCGGCTGAGACGGAACAATGGAGCGACGGTGCAGACCCTCGGCCTCGACCAGGTCAAACCTCTAAATCCTACCGCTCCGAGCTGAAGCTGGACAGATGAAGAGGAGGAGGAGGAGGAGGAGGAGGAGGGGGGGGGAGGAGGAGGAGGAGGAGGAGGAGGAGGAGGAGGAGGAGGAGGACGAGGAGGACGAGGACGAGGACGAGGACGAGGACGAGGAGGAGGAGGACGACGACGACGACGAGGAGGAGGAGGAGGAGGAGGAGGAGGAGGAGGACGAGGACGAGGACGACGAGGACGACGAGGACGACGACGACGACGACGACGACGACGACGACGACGACGAGGACGAGGACGAGGACGAGGACGAGGACGAGGACGAGGACGACGACGACGACGACGACGACGACGACGACGACGACGACGACGACGACGACGACGACGACGACGACGAGGACGACGACGAGGACGACGACGAGGACGACGACGAGGACGACGACGAGGACGACGACGGGGAGGAGGAGGAGGAGGGGGAGGAGGAGGAGGAGGAGGAGGAGGAGGAGGAGGAGGAGGAGGGGGGGGAGGGGGAGGGGGAGGAGGAGGAGGAGGGGGGGGGGGGGGGGGGGCAGGACCAGAATGCTGGACAGATGAACACTCATGAATGTGTGAATCCTGCCGCTGTCGACTGGCAGCATCACACCAAACATCACTGATGTTGGAGGTTAAATCCTCTAAGGTCAAAGACTGAAACACCAGAGACCCTTTAAACGAATCACAGCTCTTATTCTGGTGGTTTCGGCACCCTGTCCAATCACTTCCTGTCTAAAAAGAACATATTAGCTTCAAACTCTGACCTCAGATGCTAATGCTAATGCTAATGCTAATGCTAATGTATGCTACTGACCGTGTGATGTCATCCAGATTACTTCTGGAATATTCAACATTATAACAAACAGTCCAGTTAAAGAGTTTCCAAAGCAGCTCAGCTCATGGAACAAACAAGCTAATGCTAATGCTAATGCTAATCAGTCTACAGAGAACCAGCGACTCTAAAACTTCATGAAACTTCAGAAAGTAGAATCAATTACTACCAAAGTAAAAGAGTATAACAGTTAGAAGGTACTTTGTGAATAATTTTGTGGAAAGTCGTCTTTTCTTAAATCTCATTTCTGGAACTTTTTACGAGTTTCTTTGAGAATTGGTCAGACGAGAACATGATGTTTCCTCAAGGTCGACATCGCCTGCGGCCACCGCCCAGCGTTTCCCACCAGTCACACACATCTGTCAGAGGTCAAAGGTCGAGCCTTCCTCAGACTGTTTATGGACATTGTGAAGTTATTTCCAACAAATGTTGAGCTTATTTCTCAGCAGGCAGCGGAGCAAAGTACAGATGTGTCTGTTTTTCTTGTTTTCTGTGACAGAAATATGAAAGTAAACCATTTAAAAACTAATTAAAGAGTGAAACTTCAAAGTAAGAGGTTAGATCAAATATTAACACTGTAAAATATGTCAAATTGAAGTTGATTAAAAATAAAATAGTTGTGCCAAAATAAAGGAGCAGATATTAGTTTAGTTTAGTACCATACAGTAAAAGGGCAGCTATTATTATCATTTTCAAAATAACAATTAATATTAGAGTCAAAATAAAAGGCATAAAATACTATTTGTTTCAAACTAAAATGTGTTAACAGTTGATATCTGTGTCAAAATAAAAGAAGCAAATGTTTCATAGAAGCAAATATTAAACATCTGTTTTAAACTGAAAGGAAATAAAAAATAGATATTGCTGTTTTTGTAATTTCAGAAAAATCATAATGTGTCAATAGAGAATAAATTAAACATTAAATAAAATCTACAACCATATTTACCAAAAATCTCCACTGAAAGTTAATAAAGTTACCTGGTACATAGATCACATCCATTCATCCATCATCCATCCAACCATAACTTTCATTCATTCATATCATCCAGTGGTCCCCCTCTGGTTAGGGTCAGAGGTCAGAGGTCAGAGGTCAGAGGTCAGAGTTAGTGAGGGCAGCGGCCCCCTCTGGTAACCTGCGGTAGAGTCTCCGCTGGACTTCTCGGCCCTCCACTACACAGATTACAGAGTACAGCTCTGCGGTCAGTCCAGTGTCCGGGACCCCGGTTCGATGCTCACGTACCGACTTTGAGCTCGCGTCCGAAGGCGGTCCTCTCTCCCAGCGCCGAGCAGTTCCAGCGGCCGTGCCGGAACTGGAACTGGCACTCGTTGATGGCCCTCTGGACGCCCTCCCCGATCACGATGATGGCGTCCGGCCGGCTCTGACAGATGGTCCGCTGGCGGGGGGCCAGCCCGGGGATCTTGTTACAGATGATGCTGGCGCCCAACGCCGCCACCGACGAAAGACCCCTGCAGGGACGCCACGGCACCGTTAGACCCCGAGAACCATCAGACGAGAAGAAGAACAGCGAAGAGAAACCTGAAGAACGACCTCAAAGACACAAAGAACACAACTGCAGCGTGAATCTGCAAAGAGGTGCGAAACAATGACAGCAGCACGATAAACGAAGCCAAACACACAACAATCCGACACACAAGAACACAAACAAATTCAGGAACGCATCAAAGAACCAGGTTCAAAACACATGAAACCACAAACAAAAAACAGACTACAAAACTACAAAAGAACCAAAACATAAAAACTAAACTGCACCAGGAAACGCCAATGAAAACAAAATATTACGTCATAAAATATCACTGCACAGTGGCCAAAAACTTCTATAAACACAAACACAAAACCACAAGGAAGTCACTGGTTTAACACATGTTTACAAAACAGCTACAAGTAACGGTGAACGGAGAATCAAAGAAAACAAACCTGGAAACACAAACGGTCAAGCAAACGATGAAGATGTCAAACTCTTTAAAACAACACAACTCGTTTTAAAACACTTCATTCATTTTCCGCCGCTTTATCCCTTTTGGGGTCGCGGGTGGCTGGAGCCGATCCCAGCTCCTGTGGGCAAAGGCGGGGTACACCCTGGACAGTTCGCCAGTCTGACATATATGGACAAACAACCATTCACTCACACATTCATACCTAGGGGCAATTTAGGGTGATCAATTAACCTACCATGCATGTTTTTGGAACGTGGGAGGAAGCCGGAGTACCCGGAGGGAACCCACGCACACACGGGGAGAACATGCAAACTCCACACAGAAAGGCCCTGAGCCCCGGCCGGTATTTGAACCAAGGACCTTCTTGCTGTGAGGCAAGAGCGCTAACCACCGCGCCACCGTGCGGCCCGACACAAAACCAGTCAAGACCAAAACAAAAAGAAAATATTCACAAACAAGAGAAGCACAACGACGACTACAACATGCTGAAAATACACAAAACAAAGTCTGACAACAACAAACCGATGTGAAACAATAACAAGGTTCATAAGAACGTCTCTGTGGCAGAAATTAATCCCACATGATAAATAGTCCACTCATTGATTCATTAATACTCCATGAATTAATTGCTTGAATGTTATTATAATCCTTCCATTTGTTAATTAATTCAATCTGATTAATTTTCCATTCATTAAGGAATTCCATATGAATATTATTCAATTAATTTCTTATAATTACTACTCCATTAAGTAATTACTTCAGTAGTATTAATATTCCATTAATTGATTATTGAATGAATTCCATATGATTAGCATCTCGTTCATGTTCCTCTTTCCTTTTGCTGATATCCTGCATGAAGGGTTCCAGTTCTTCTTGTTCCTGGAGAATAATTATCTGCTTTTGGAGAATTCTGTGCAAAATATTAAAAATTCAAAGGAAGAAATGTTGGCAGGAAGAAGCGACCGTGTCAATGTGTAACACGCAGAGATTATAAAATATGAAATGACTTTACAGTTTCTCAGATTCTCTTCATTCCAGCAGAACCTCCTCAGGGTTCTTCCTTTAGAGTTTCCACTCAGTTCCCCGTTCTTTCAGATGTAATCCTCATGGAACTGAACAGACTTGACAACAAGTGAAGAACAGGCAGAAGAACCTCCTTCACAGCTTTATTTTATTCTAAACTCTTCCTCTCTTATTCTCCTCTTACTGTCCACCAACCAGGGTCTTCTCAGAATGGGCGGGGCATTTTCCAAGAGATCTGATTGGTCAGGAGGCGGAACTTTAATATTGGCTGATCTGGGATCAGAACAGAACCTGGTCTGGAGCAGGTCACCGGTGATTTGACCCGGGAAGGAGAGGGCCAGAGATACAGGATGGAGAACCTGGTTCCACAGTAAAGGCCTCACACGACAACAAGCTGATGGGAAACAACAGACCGACACCAAAACAGCAAACTGGCCACAGAAAACACCAAGTTCAAACACAACGAGGCACAGTTTGACCACAGCTGGGTGCAGAATGGCAATGCAGACACGAAAAGCACGAAAACAGATTCAAATCATAATAAAAGCTGGGAGTCAGACTCACATGACTGTCAATCAAGCAGATTCAACACAAACTCCAGTTACGACCAATACAAGCAGAAGCCAGACGGTTTCACACTGGATCGTTTTAAAATGTGTGAAATGACGACAACGTCACTGAAATGGCTACAGCTGGACACAAAGCTGCATGAAATACTGAACTCCTGCAAAGAAGCACTATGAGGTGTTACTACACAATAACACACACTTCTGCACCGTGACCACAAACACATGAAGACCCACAACAAACTGACGCTAAATCATCTGCAAACCTGCAAAAACAAACTATAAATACAAACAGAATAACCACAAAAACCAGGACAAGACAAACAGATGTTCAACCACGAAAACCTGGCGCTGAAAGACACAACAGAGGAGCTAAACCTTCACAGACACACAAAGCAGCAGAGAACCACAACAACTCAGACCACAAACAAATATCCACAAACACACGCAAAGGCAGAGAAAATGACCACAAATCAACTAAACACTGCTGGAAAATTCTGATTAGATCACAGGAATAGATATAAAACCATCACGAAGACACACAGAGCAACAATATCCATCCAAACACACACACACACACAGTCAGGAAAATGGAGACAGACGGAAAGACCCAGAATATTACAATTCATTAAGTATATCCTGGTATGAAATGTTTAAAGACAACTACAATCACACATGAACGGATGCAAAAAACTATGAATGTGTGTGTAAGACAGCAAAAAAAAAAAAAAAAAGGCAGACATCCAGTAGATTCACACACACTGATGAAAAAACAAATAGACATAAAGTCACTACAGGGAATAAAACGAAATAACCACCAATAGATGCAAAAATGATCAGAGAAAGATGAAGGATGGGAAAATTGCCACAAACCAACTGGTGGTAAATGATGGAAAAAACTAAAAGGATTTAATGAGATTTTAAAACAAGTGGAACCTGACAGGCATGACAAACGGAGTTTAATTTATCTGTGATGAATTCAATGAAGGAAACAGGAGCCTCGTGGCTGCAGCTCAACTTGATCCGCAGATTAAAGTTCCCACAGCGAGGAGATCCGGGCCGGGTCAGAGGAGCGGGACACCGGACCGGCCCGCCGCGTACCCCTGCCCCTGCCCCTGCCCCTGCCCCGGGCCCCGGACCCCGGGCCCCGGGAGCCGCTCCACTCACCCGATCTTCAGGTACGCCACCCCCAGGCACAGGAGAAAGTGCAGGATCCAGCGGCGCGTCTTCCTGCTCATGGCGGTGGTCGCTCCAAGCCGCTGCGCCCTCCAGCCGGTCCCGGTCCCGGTCCCGGTGCTCGGTCCCGGTGCCTCACTGAGTCCGTGTGCGCGTCCCGCTCCCCGGGGAAGAGTCCGCCGGCTGCCGCCCGCCGCGGAGCATGAGAGCTGCTGAGGGCAGGTCCCGCTCCGACCGGGGTGTGTGTATGCGTGTGCGTGTGTCTGTGAGAGTGTGTGTGTCTGTGAGAGTGTGAGAGTGTGTGTGAGTGTGTGTGTGTGTGTGTTTCTACCTTTTCTATCAGGGCGTGTTCAGCAGAAGATCTGCCTCTGAGCGCACATTCACAACCTGTTGGTACATCTCTCTCTCTCTCTCTGTCTCTCTCTCTCTCTCTCTCTCTCTCTCTCTCTCTCTCTCACACACACACACACACACACACACACTCACACACAGCCTGCAGGTACATTCCGCTTCACGACAAATGATGATGTGCGCAAACGCGGGCGCGCGAGCGCACACACACAACCGACAGGTGCACTGCGCTCAAGTTCACGCGCGCGCTCGCTAAATGCGACTTTTTGTTTAAAGAATAAACAGAAACCCAAGCTTTAATATTTCATGTTTAATATTCATGACTTGTTCGATGAAGATCCAAATTAGAATAAAGACTTGGAAAATTAAATGTCCTGCTAAACATATATGAAAGTTTTAATGTAGAAATAAATTGTAGAAAGGTTTAAGTTTCCTATCTTTTCAACTGTTGTTGGGGGTTCATAATGTATGATCAATATGTAAATCAATATTTAAATTGTGAAGTAAAAGAACCGGATCCAGATCCGCTCCTCTGGGCTCCTCTCGCTCCGCCTCGTTTTAACGTGTTGCTGCCATCTAGTGGCCACAGAGTGCACGAGCGCAGCCGGATCTTCAGACTCTCCACAGACCTGCTGTGGAGCCAGGAGGGGCGGGGAGAGACCCGGAGAACCCGGAGAACCCGGAGAACCCGGAGCATCTGAAGGTCAGCAGGACTCGGCAAAAGGGTCCTGAAGTCCTGAGAGCACGAACAGAGAACCAGCTCCACCCAATCCTTTAGAACCAGTATTATTCCCCCCAGAACCAGCTGACCCCCCCAGAACCAGCTCCCCTTTAGGACCAGTGAACCAGAAGCTTCTGGTTATTGACACTCAGAGGAGACTGAACTGTAGGAAAAGACTTTATTTCCAATAATCAGCTGGTATTGACGACAGTTGTTGCATTTTAATGACTTTTCAGTCTGGTTGATAAAATGAAGAAGAAAGTTTAACAGGAAGTCCTGAAACAGCGTAGAACCGGTCCAGTGAGAACCGGATCACAGGTCTGGTACAACGTCCAGGAGCTTCAGTGAACAGGAAGTCCCGCCCCCCTCAGGGAAGGCAATAGATTGTATAGTTATCTCCAAACAGGGTCAAATCTCCACCCTCCAACTATACAATCTACTACCTCACTCTGGGGGGGGCAACAAGCCCGGGGAGCTGTCAGGAAGGGTCCGGGATCAGACCCTCATCAGGAACCTCCATCGGTACTGAATCCAGTCAGCCCCAACAGGACCGGCCAGGCGCCCCCCCGGCGCCCTGTGTGGACCGGCCAGGCGCCCCCCCGGCGCCCTGTGTGGACCGGCCAGGCCCCCCCTGGGCCCCTGTGTGGACCGGCCAGGCCCCCCTCGGGCCCCCGTCTGGACGGTGTTTGTGGCAGGTTGGGAAAGACAGTAGGTTGAATAGTTATCTCCCAGTGCGGGTGTGACCCTAAAACTATACAACCTACTACCTCATCCCACCCTGCACACCGGGGGCGGGGCGTGCGGTGGAGGGGGGTCTTCTGCTTGCAGGGGTCTTCAGCAACCTGTGGACAGACAGGAGGACAGACTGGTGTCTCTTCTGGAAGCACTGATACCCGATCCATGAAAAACCACTAATTTCACACACTACATGAACTGAGAAGAGCCACGCCGTGATGAGGAGAGATGAGAGTTCATCTGTTATTTTCACACTCTGTATGGTCCTTCGAGCCGAGCCAGACCAGACCAGACCGGACCGGACCAGACTGAACCAGACCAGACACCGCAGTGGGCCACGTTTGGAGCCCCGCAGTCAGACATATGAGCTGGATCTGAACCCTGAGGGTCAGCTGAGACATGTTGAGCCCCTGCCTGGAGTCACATTTTCATTCTTGGTAATAAAAGCTGTTTCTGTCACTCCATCCACTTTATCAGTTAACCTACATCTTTGCTGGACCTATCACAGCAGTCACAAGATTTCAGGTTAAGAAAACATTTGCGTCTTTGTAAAATGTCTACAATTTTTGAAGCTTTTCTCTATAGTTCCATGAGAGCAGGACGCAGGTGTCAAACTACTGAACAACTGAGGTAGGCGCAACAACAACCATGTAACGACGGACTGACCGAGGATCTGAAAGCTGCTGCGAAGATGCTGCAGAGCCGGGAGACGAACGACGGAACCTGATCACTGCTGGAGAACAGCACAGATCAATCAGACGGGTGGGGGGAGAGGGGGGGGGGGGCATCTCACTGTCAAACCACTTCAGGGTCAAATGCCCGCACAACACATCAGAGGACTGGTCCAGCAGATCCAGCTCCATTAGAACCGAGTCACACTGAGCTGGATCTCCACCCAGATCCCTCCCACCTGAGACCCCCTCCACCCCACTGAGACCCCCTCCTCTTCTCCCCCTCCTCCCTTCTGAGACCCCTGACAGCCCCTCCTCTCCCCTGCTGGTCCACACTGACAACGTGACTGACCATCCACACATTGTTCCCCAGCCAAACCTCTGGTGGGAGCAGAGGGGGTCTCCTCCTGTCCTCTGGTCTCCTGCTGGATGATCTCCTCCTCCTCCTCTCCTCCTCCTCCTCCTCCTCCTCCTCCTCCTCCTCTCCTCCACGCCGCCCTGAACCACTCCTTCCCTCTCCTCTCCTCTCCTCTCCTGCTAGCAGCTAGCTCGAAGCACGTTTCCTGGCCGTGCAGGAGACGCTCGAGGCGGATAAAAGCCCCGCGGCGGGCTCTCCCGCTCCGCGGCCACAGCCGCTCTCTGTCCGGGGAAAAGTCTGGACGTATCCGCGTGAAGAAGCCCTCGTGCAGGGTAAAATCCGCTCGGTGAGGAGCCCACCCACCTGTCCGCCATGTTGCCTCGCTCCGTCGCTCTCTCTTCTTCGTGGGTTCGGAGTGTGTATTGGAGTTCTTCTTCGTGGTTTCGGAGGGTGAAGAGAATCTGTCGCCATCTAGCGGTGGAAGAGAACTTCTACAGCCCTGATGTCCTCCCGTCAGCTGCCGTGTGATACGGTTACAGCTCAGAGCCAGGACACTGGGTTCGAGTCCCGGTCATACTACTCAGAGTGGAGTCTCCATGTTCTGCCCGAGAGTGCCTAGAATTTTAGCCGGTCTAAAAACATGCAGATGAAGTTAACTGCTGTTTGTCGTGTTGTGGAGTCTGGATGTATGTTTTTGCTATGTTACTTTACAGGTCCTTCTCAAAAAATTAGCATGTTGTGACAAAGTGCATTATTTTCTGTAATGTACTGATAAACATTAGACTTTCATATATGTTAGTCATTACACACAACTGAAGCAGTTCAAGACTTTTATTGTTTTAATATTGATGATTTTGGCCAAAAAGTAAAGAAAAAGCAAAAATCCCTATCTCAAAAAATTAGCATATTCCATCCAGCCAATAAAAGAAAAGTGTTTTTAATGCAAAAAAGTCAACCTTCAAATAATTATGTTCACTTATGCACTCAATACTTTTTCAGGAATCGTTTTGCAGAAATGATGCTTCAGTGCGGCGTGGCGTGGAGGCAGTCAGCCTGTGGCTCTGCTGAGGGTTCTGGAGGCACAGGATGCTTCGATGGCGACCTTCGGCTCATCACAGTGGGGGGTCTGGTGACTCTCAACTTCCTCTTCACAATATCCCACAGATTCTCTGTGGGGTTCAGGTCAGGAGATTTGGCAGACCAATTGAGCACAGCAGTACCATGTCAGTAAAGCATTTCCCAGTGGTTCTGGCGCTGTGAGCAGGGGCCAGGTCGTGCTGAAAAATTAAATCTTCATCTCCATAAAGCTTTTCAGCAGATGCAAGCATGAAGTGCTCCAGAATCTCCTGATAGCTAGCTGCATTGACCCTGCCCTTGATAAAACACAGTGGACCCCCCCCCCCCCCGGCTCCCAGACCAGCACTGACTGGGTACTGGACTGTGGACTTCAGGCATTTTGGCTTTTCCTTCTCCCCAGTCTTCCTCCAGGCTCTGGCACCTTGATTTCCGAGTGACATGCAAAATTTGCTTTCATCCAAAAAAAAGTATTTTGGACCACCGAACAGTCCAGTCTGCTTCCCTGTAGCCCAGGTCAGGCGCTTCTGCCGCTGTTTCTGGTTCAAAAGTGGCTCGACCTGGGGAAAGCGGCGCCTGTAGCCCATTTCCTGCACACGCCTGTGCACAGTGGCTCTGGATGGTTCTACTCCAGACTCAGTCCACAGGTCCACCAAGGTCTGGAATCGGCTCTTCTCCAGTCCTCCTCAGGGTCCGGTCACCTCTTCTAGTTGTGCAGCGTTTTCTGCCACACTTTTTCCTTCCCACAGACTTCCCACTGAGGGGCCTTGATGCAGCACTCTGGGAACAGCCTGTTGGCTCAGAAATGTCTTTCCGTTCTTCCCCTCTTGCTTGAGGACGTCCATGATGTCCTTCTGGACAGCAGTCAGGTCGGCAGTCTGACCCAGGATTGCGGTTTTGAGTAATGAACCAGGCTGGGAGTTTTTAAAGGCCTCAGGAATCTGTTGCAGGTGTTCAGAGTGAACTGGTTGATTCAGATGATCAGGTTAATAGCTCGTTTAGAGGACCCTTTCATAACATGCTAATTTTTTGAGATAGGGATTGTTGGTTTTTCTTTACTTGTTGGCCAAAATCATCAATATTAAAACAATAAAAGGGTTGAAATACTTCAGTTGTGAGTAATGAATCTAACAGATATGAAAGTCTAATGTTTATCAGTACATTACAGAAATGTTAACTTTATAACAATATGCTAATTTTTTGAGAAGGACCTGTATTATGTTGAATTCATTTTCTTCCCAGAGGAAAGCTTTGGACACTGGAACTCACCAGATGATTAAAAATAGAAACGATGATGGTAAAATGAGAGCAGCTTCATCCTGGTTCCCCATGATGTCCCGGACTGTTTTAATCAGCTTCATCATCTTTATAGTGCATTCAAACATGCATTTGAGTGTTTTATGTGGAAGTAATAAAAATCTGTTGGAAAGTGTGAAACTGAACCAAGTTAGTTTTTCATGTGTGACACTTGTTCTACAAGTCGTTTTAAAGAAACATGAAAAAGCTACAAATGACTGATGAATGTGAGTGTTTGTGCTACAAACAGAGTCCACGGCGGCTGCAGTCAGTAGAGTTTAATTCTGTAAGAAGTCTTCGATTGTAAGAGTGAAAAAATAGTAATTGTTTCCCACAGTGCACTGCACCGGTGGCTCTGCGGGACGCACTGCACGGAGGACAGAATAAATAGTGGACAGCAGTCAGTGTGAGAGCAGAGCACACGTTACAGACACACACAGCCTCAGGGGAGGAGATGGCACGTCGACATTTACAATGGCAGTACAGGAGGACAGTTTCAGTGAGCTAGCCCGGCTGCAGCGACGTGCACGCCACTTCAGAGTCTGATCACAGCTTCCTCTCACTTCCTGATCGACAAAGCTAAAAGCCTCTGGCCTCAAAGCCAGCATCTGCTTTGAAAGTTGTTCATTTCGGACATGCATACCCAACAGGAAACAGGAAGAAGACTGAAGCGTCCAGTGCACGTCCCAAACTAACGTTAGCTTCTGTGCTAACGCGCCGAAACTGCTCGATGGTTCCACGTTCTGAAGTAACGGTAGGGATTGTCCAGTTGCAGCTGCTCAGGAGCAGCTACTGTCGCTACACTCCTCACATCTGAAGAAAACCGAGAGAAAAGTTGTGCATTGAATAAAAGTCAAACTCTGTGACGTGGTTTAGTGAGGACGTGATGCAGCGTGTCGTCCACAGGAACAGTAGCAGGTAACAACAGCACTTCATGTGTTTATAACAACACAGGTTTACAGGAACGTTCAGAGCTTCACAGACGACACTCAGCGGAGTTAATGCCCAGAGGCGGCTCGGGAGGCTCGTCCCGTCTGGAGTGGAGCACGGGGGTCAGGATCTGGGTCAGGGTCTGGAACAGGGACGGCTGGGCGGCGGGCTCCGTCTGCAGAGAGAGAGAGAGAGAGAGAGAGACGCTCAGAGCTGGCGGAAACTGTCCGGCGTGCGCCGGGATCACTCTCACCTTGGTGAACGCTCGCACGGTCTGCTGCAGGAAGCTGCTCTCCACGTCCGGGGGCAGCGGCAGCAGCTGGGCGCCACAGTCCAGGACGCACAGCAGAGTGAGGCGGTGGTCCTGAGAGCAGCAGGACGGCGTTACATTAACACACTCACAGAGACACCTGACACCTGAACACCTGAAATCTCACCGCATGGGGAAGGGTTCAAACACTCCTTCAACCAAAACATGACATCAGGTGTTCTCCAAGGTTCTGTCCTGGGACCACTTCCATTTACTACTGATGTTAAGAACCTGAGTCTGAACATTCCTCATGAACAGCTCCATCTATATGCTGACGATACTGTCATTTACTGCAGCGGCGCCGCCATTTCTCAGTCTGTGGAGCTCCTGCAGGCTGCCCTACACCCCCACAACTACCACCGTTTGCTTCAGAACCTGTGCCTTAAAAACCAAAACGATGCTGTTTTCTAACTGTAGCCAGGAAGTCGATTCTCTTCTCGTCATTAAAGCCCTGCAGGCCAGGCAGATTCCACCAGTACTGCACAACATTCAGTTGATGAGCGTTAAACGTTCAGGCCTCACGTTGAAGCTCCAGTACAGAGACAGGCTGCTGCTCTTTCACTAACAAGTCCTGTTTTTCCTACACTGACAGGAAAAAACCAGTAGAGGTAACATTCCTTCTGTTGATTGGCTCTTGATGAGACTCATCTGGTAAAATAAAGGTTAAAAAAAAGTGAAAAACTACCATGTCAGACCACCAGATGTTGCTGTGTGACCACAGAAAAACCTCCATGTAGCAGACGAAGAAGCAGCTGTGCAGCTTGTTTAAATTCAATATTAAATTAAGCAAAACAAACATGAAATAAATAAGAACTGCTTGAAAGGAGTCATGCTTTGAACTCAACGTTTATACCGAAATAATTCCTGACAGAAGAACTATTTTTAGAATGTTAACTTGGCAGAAATCAACCACTAAGGCAGTGACTCAAGCTACAAGCTGAAATGTGAGGTTTTGCTTCAGACTTGTGACGGAACCGAGCTGAAAAGCAGAGGTCTGAGGGACCTTGTGCAGGGCGTGCAGGGCGCTGTGGGGGTCGGCGCTCCGCTGGCTCAGGCTCCTCACGTCCTCGCTGCTGATGATGGGCTCTTTGAGCTGCTCCAGCCACGACCACATGAGGCCCGACAGGACCCGGGGGTCCCTCTCCACACACAGACGCTCCCAGGCCCCCTCCCTGGAGTTCAGCTCCGTCTGCACAGCACAGCAGAGACCCCCCCCCCCCCGCCCACCCCCGGGGGCTTTCAGTGAGAGGAAACCAGCAGCGTCAAACGCTACGTAGAGCCAGATTCTGTTTGAGACCAGAGCTGAAGGCTTTCTGTGCTCCAGCTGAACAAGATAGCAGTTTACAAGACCAACAGTTATTTGAAGCATTTCTTTCAAAAAACCTGACAGGATGATCATGAGAGATGTGACAGCAGTGGTGCAGAGGAAGGTCTAGCATGAAGAAATGAATCAGGGTTCGAGTCGGGGACGGTGGGTCACAGACTCTGATCTGGATCGTCTCAATATCTGACTTTCTCACAGATGTAGAGGTGGGTGAGGGGTGGGGGTGGAGGGGGGGTCCTACCTGCCACGCTGACACCTTGGTGCTCAGATCCTGGTCCATTAGGTCCAGAGCCAGAGCTTTGGCCACCATGAGCCGGCGGGCCTCGGGGGCCAGTTCAGACTGCAGGCTGATGAAGGGGGCCCGGGGCCGGTCCTCGTGGCCGAGGGGCAGCCTGCTCCGGGGGGGCAGCACAGGCACTGTGGAGCTACACGGGGACACACTCCTGTGCGTGACCTTTGACCCGGCATCCTGAGGCGGTGGAGGGCACGCTGGAGGAAGGCTGCTGTGGGACAGGGAGTGCTGGAGCAGGCTGCTGAGGGGGGGCTGGCCCTGCTGCTCCAGCCTGTGGAGGACCGAGTCGCTGTAGCTCAGCCTCCTGCTGTGGAGCAGCGAGGACGCCCCGGGGCTGGCGGCGTTCTGCAGCCTCCACAGGGGGTCCAGGTCGCTGTCGCTGGCCAGGGCCTGGTCGTGAGGCGGTCTGGGCTGCAGGGCGTCCGGGCAGAGCGAGGGGGCGGGACACGGCGGGACGGGGATCCCCTTCCCTCTCATCTCCTTCCCCAGCTGCTGCAGTGCCTGCTGGGACACCGTCTTCTCCACCTCGGCCGTCAGGTCGGGGAGCTCCGCCCACTCCTCCTCCACCACCACCTGCCGGTCGGCCGCCACGTCCGCCAGCAGCCGGCACGCCAGCCGGACGATCTTGGGCACGTTCTTCATCAGGCGCGCCTCGTAGCCGTGCAGCAGGTGGCGCTGCCGCGTCAGGTACTGCGACAGGGTGACGGCGCCGGCCCGGGGCTCGGCGCAGGAGAAGACGCTCCGCAGAGGGACCAGGAACTGGGCGAACTCTCGGACGCACAGCAGCTGGCCCCGGGTCTGGATGGAGTTGGGCCGTTTGGCGCGGACGAACAGGATGGCCTGGTCGGCCGTCATCCTGCTGGTAAAGACCAGGTAACACGCCAGCAGCACACCTGACCGACACAACGCACACGCCGCTTTACCACCACGACCCACCGGCGGACAATTCGCAGAACGCTCACACTGACCTGTCCGACCCAGCCCGGCGTGGCAGTGAACGGCCATCTTCCCCTCCTGGACTGCAAAGGACATGACTTTGACCATGTCCAGGATGGTGGTCAGAGAGGCCACGCCGTAGTCCTTCCAGCCAAAGTTGTAGTAGTAGACTGAAACAAAGGAAGACTTCTTGAAGAAGGTACTTATGTATTGATTCTGTCTCATCTGAGTGAAGACAAGTGAAGAAGTCTCTGGATTGGTCCAGACGGAGGGCAGACATCCCTCCCCTCACTGTTTTTTTGTGACTGATCTGTCAACCGATTAAATCCCGGAGTCACCAACTTCTCCCCAAACAGATTACCGACGTCATTGTTGTGGGTAACAACCACAAGCAACCCTGATGTACAGTCTCCTCAGCAGATCTCAATGAGTGCCTGCAGATCTCAGCTCATTTGAAGTGGACCACAGACCCGGAGTCCAGGTGAGCTTTCACACCTGCCCAAATGGAGCTTACTACCTCTGGAATGAACTCTGGACCAGAACAGTGCTGCGGTAAAATCACTGTCATTACTTACGCAGCAGGAAAAACCAGCCTGTATTAATGCTGCTCCAGTCGTCTCCAGAGAGCTCGTTAGGAGGAGGAAGTAACTCCTGAAAACAGGGTGCAGTACCGTCCCTCAGCTAGCACCTGGTTACAAGGGACTGCACCACATCCGGGAAGCAAAAGACAACAGCAGTGACGGTGTCGGGGGAAATGCTAGATGCTTCTCTCTTTGTGGTTTCATAGCCATGACTGCTGCTCAGGGTCGTGAACCAAGCTGAGGTAAGAATCCAACCTGCTCCTCTGAAAGAACCTTTAGATCCTCTGAGCTCAGATCCAGCACATTGTCCACAGAACCTTCAGTCACATAGTGAAAACACTCCCTAAAACCAGGAGATTCAGTGGATTGTAACGCTGCTGTTGCTAAGAAACGCCTCCAGCAGCCTCAGAAAGAGGAAACACCAAGGTCACTGCAGCCAGAGGCGACAGTCCCGGAGTGAAGGAACAGCTCTGCAGCAAAGAGTCTGGGGAGGCCGTCCTGGTTCCGACGATCCAAACACTGAAGAGGACGGACCGGCCTCGGTTTGGTGTGTTCACCGTTCCCTCAGAGTCCAATAAAACCCCACTCACTGCCTGCCTCCATGAAGGTCTCAGGTCGATAAGTGAAGCCGCTCTCGGGTTCCAGAGGGTATCCACAGCTAGCATGTTCTCCGGGCCGCTGCAGGTTAATGACCGTCTTCAAACCGCAGCTGAACACAAAACACACCCGACAGCCGTGAGTCCACACACACCCAGACTCCACAGCGGTCTGCTGACGGAAGCCCTACCTCTCAAACTGCTGGATGATGTTGTATTTGTCCATGATTTCAGTGGAAGGCCTCGCCATTGCTAGCAAGTTGTCAGTAATCCTGGAAAAGAAGAGAGGGCCAGTTAGAGGGAGCTGTGCACGCAACAAAATCCTCCAGGGAGGGCAAAACCCGAGGCTGTGTTCACTGTGGAAACAAAGATTTTACAGTTGACCAAGAAATTCAAGGCTTTGGATCGCCACAACATATAACACATAGCCACAAGCTAACGATAAACATGGAGCCACCAGCTAGTCTTTCATTAATGTCCTTTAATAAACGGCACACATATGTCAAATGTTTAAAAAGTGACTAAATAAGGATGATTTCGTAGTGACACTGTATTTCTGGATGAGGCTGAGTCCACCGCACCAGGACGAGTAGAGTCCCTTGATGGCTTGCTCCTCGTCGCTCCAGCGAGAGGGGTTCTCGTATTTGCAGGCTCGGCCCCCGCAGGCCATGGAGCACTGCATGTGCCCGGGGATCACATGCCTCAGCGTCTCCCCCATCTTGGTGTACTTTGCTGTGGGGACCCTCGCAATAGCTGGAAGACAAAAACAACACAAAGCACAGCGGTGAGGCTCTTCGTGACCCGGAGCGGCTCCGGCTGTGGTTACATCTCCGGATCCCGGCGAGCAGCGGGGGCTCCATCACCCGGTGAGAGGAGGAGGAGGAGGAGGAGGAGGAGGAGGAGAGGACCTCCAGGGCGGAGCTGCGTCTGCTGGAGGCCACAGCGCCTCCAGCAGGGCGGTGGCGGCGCCACGTCCTCGCTGCTGCGCCTGCATCTCACATCTCACCGCACCGACAAAGGGCCGGCGCCCATTCACGGCCCGTCTCTTCAGCGGCAGCACCTGTCCCCATGGCAACCGTCTCCACGGTGAAAGGTCGTCCTTCATTCATCTGCTGCAGCCAGAAGCTCCTCCTGCTGTTTTTGATGATCGCTTTGTGCTTCATCTGAAGCCGAACACACACCCAGCAACACACTCCGGCACAGGATTCTAGGCTCTAACACACACTTTGAAATGTTTCAGTCTGACATTCAGTCTCAACTGAAGAGCTGATCACACCCCAAAAACATGAGCGCTCAGAGAGAACGAGACGGAGACATGGCAGAGGCTCATTTCTCGAGGAACAGTGGACACAGTTAAAGACGGCTGCAGTGAAACCTGCTCGTTACATTCAGGACGACTGAGATTCATTTCAGACAGCTGAGCTGTCACACAGAAACTGCTTGTTACATGGGTTCACACAGCTTTACTCCTCTTTGCTGTTAGTGATCAGAAAGTTATTCTTTAAATCAATACTATGATGACTGACAGTCAAATCTCTTTCTCAGTTAATGAGATGAAGACGAGTTAAGATGAGATGAGGTGCACCTCCTGGACAAACATGGACAGACTCCACACACATTCAGGCACAACCAAATCACAAAGTCTCAGGAGGTTCAGCTGCATTCCGCTGTTTTTATACTGAAATCTACTATTCACTGCTGAAAAATGAGACTGACGTCAGCAGATTTCATCATTTGGCTGAAGCTGAAGCTGAAGCTGAAGCTGAAGCTGAAGCTGAGGCTGATGCTGAGGCTGATGCTGAGGCTGATGCTGAGGCTGATGCTGAGGCTGGCTCCTACCTGTCTGCATGCCTCCTGCGATGTGAGCGCCGTGGGCCGAGCCGCTGGCCGGAGGCAGGTCGCTCCGCACGCCGACTCCCGCTGCCATGGCCGGGACTGAAAGGTGGAGCAAACACTGAGTCAGAGGAGCTTCTCGAGGCCGGGAGAGGAAGGAGCGTTGCCTGGCAGGGCGCCCCAGAGGGCCGGGGGGCGTGGCCTGAACGCACCAGGTGCTCAGTTACACCTGCACGGGTCCTCAAGATGTCAATAACAGGGAGGGCCGGGGAAGGTGGAGAGACCGGGCCCTCGCTCTGAGGGTGGACGCCGCAGGGCGTGGCTGAGGGGATGGACGGTGAGGAGATGAGCATCAGGACGCCGAGATGCACAGTCAGGCTGATTTCTGACGAGTCGCCCCGGGAGCATGTGTGGAAGGTCGAACGGAGTCTCTGATTGGAGTGCAGCGGCTCCGCAGGGGTGTCGGTTTAACTGCAGGGGCCAAGTGTCTCTCACGTTACAGCGCAGCATTAACAATTGAGCAGGGTCGCTGTCTTCACAGGCCGACTGTCTGACGGCCCGGCCATTCCCTGACCTCTGACCCCTCCTCCACAAACACACAAGACGTCTCCATCACAGGCCCACGCTTCTGAAGGGCTGGAGAGGCTCCAGCTAGGAAGGTTTACAGCTCCGGATTATAGAGCATCTTCCTCCCCTAACATCCAGATTATAGAGCATCTTCCCCCTCTGACTGATGTAACTATCTATAACTGTGTTTTATTGATTGATCTGACTTGAACGGAGCTTAACTTCTTGGTGTTCTGAATAATGGAGGGTGGTTTTTATTTTTGGACTTCCTCTGAGGTGTAATCCACACTTGCTTCAGCAAATCCCAGCCGAGGACGTTCCAGCATCCCAGCGGAGAGAGGCTGGTCTGGCGGGTCGGGCGGGGTGTCCGGTTCGAGCCCGACACCACCTGGTCGCGCTAAGAGGAAGCTCCGCTCAATCACCAGCTGCTCCTTGTGACGTCCGCACATCAAATATTAACACGTTCATGGAGGGGCGCCCGCAGACACGCACCCCACTGCCAAGTGTTCGCTCTGCTCTCCAGCTCTCTGGCTTCAGGTGATCCAATCACTTCCACGGTCTCAGCTGGAGAAAACCAAGCACCTGGCCATGCAGACTGTTTCTGCAAACTTTTGTGACAGAATGTGTTGCATTAAGGAGCTCAGTGAATTCCAGTTGCACACTGACAGGATGTTAGGATGTCCCCATCACACTTCATGGCTCTCGATACCGATCTGATCTGTAGTGCAGCAACCAAGTCAAAGGCCTTGACTGACAAATCACGCAACCCGACAGACGAGTCTGGCAGGAGAAAGGTTCATGTCTGACTGATCGTGCCACCTGTAAACTTTTGGGGGGGCGGGGGGGTTATGGTGTGGGTTTGATTTTGAGGAACTGGACTCAGCCCCTCAGTCCCAGTGAAAAGAACTCTGCAAGCTTCAGCAGAACAAGACATTGGGACTGTTTCATGCTTTGAATCAACAGTTTGCAGACACCACTTCTGTCTCCAAGATGTCGGCTACCAGTGCTGAGGCAGGTCCAGAAAGACCCGGATGATCCAGCGTGACTGGCCTGAACAGAGTCCAGACCGCTACAGCTTTGGGATGAATCTCATCGGATGCTCTGAGGAAGCGCTAACACGTGGCGGGAGGGAGCATACGCTGAGCCGTGGACGTGTGACAGCTCCGATAATGAGCGTGGGAAGTGAGAGGCTGACAGGGAAACAGAGGACGGGAGGCCTGAAACACTCCGGCTGATCACGCCTGCTGGACGAGCTGCTTCACTGTTTCACAGGTGTGCACCACAAGCAGCCGCAAGCAGCACATTCCCAGCATGCATCACTGTTTCAGGGTTTCCCTCAGTGCTTTATAGGCCTGGGGAGCCGCCAGGCTTTTCTTGCCCCCCCCCCCCCCCCCCCACGGCCAGGCTAAGCGTCGCTGGTTTATTTATTATAAACATGTTTTTTTATGCACCAAAACAGCAACACCAAAGACGGTCTCTGGAGCTTTTAATGGCATCTTGTGATACGGTTTCAATGGCGACACCTTATGGTCGATATGTGAACACATCGGGGGTCAGAGGTCAGGTGTATTTTCATCAGAGAGCCGCGGTTCGTTGATGAGGCAGAGCCGGTGCGAGTGGTCAGAGCAGCCTTCTGCGAGTCGCGATGGTAAACATCGAACTTGCAGATTTAATCCAGAATGGTTCGTGTTCTATCCTCAGAATGATTCACTGTCCAGACGGTGGAACTGCTTCTGTTTAATGAAGCAGAGCGAACAAGATGCTTCATCAGTCTGGGGGATTCCATTCATGCATTCTTCTTCTACATGCTTCACACTGCACTATACATCTAACAGTAACACTGCGCCCTCTGCTGGACTGAAGGAGGTACTGCTGGACTTCTGCACTGCTGTGAACTCCATAGAAACAACAAATACTTAAAGGTGCATTAAGGAGTTTTTCAACTTTAAAAATACTTATTTTCCACCATAAATATGTTACACATTTTTTAATGTGTACAATGTGCCCTGACTTACAAGTAACGCTAACAGCGCTAAATTGTCACTTGAAAGTTGCAGTGCCGGTCCGGCACCAGAATTTTTGGGGGGAGAATTTGAGAGGAATGATGTAATGCACGCTCCGGCTGGCCTGATTTAGTTAGGTTTCGTTTTGTCCACCATTACTCCGCCAGATGCTTAGTGAGCAACAACTGAGCAGGAGCTTCCAGAAAGTAAGAAAAGACTGGCTTCTAGCACTGCCACAGCTCCACACAGACTTCAACAGGTAAAAGAAACTTACATTTTACTCAAACACTACTAAAAGAGCGAGGAAGGAGTTCCCTACGGAGCCCCGCTGGTGTCAGGGTGCAGAAAACTTTATTAAGGTGAGGGAAGGCGAGGGAACGCCCTCTATAGTGTGCGAACGGGATAAATAAAGCGTTCCCTCGCTATAATAAAGCGAGCGCACAGGTTACTAAAGCGTTCCCTCGCTATATTAAAGCGAGCGAACAGGATAAATAAAGCGTTCCTTCGCTATAATAAAGCGAGCGCACGGGTTATTAAAGCGTTCCCTCGCTATGTTAAAGCGAGACAACGGGATAAATAAAGCGTTCCTTCGCTATAATAAAGCAAGCGCACGGGTTATTAAAGCGTTCCCTCGCTATGTTAAAGCGAGCGAACGGGATAAATAAAGCGTTCCTTCGCTATAATAAAGCGAGCGAACGCTATGCTGTTGACGCAACCGAGCTGAGACGAGCGGCACTGTTTCCGGGTCGCAGCTCGGAACACCACAACAGTCAGCAACCACAGAGACTGCAGGGGGCTTCGGGTGAGTATTTTAGCGACGCTTAACTGCGGTATGCATGCGTCTTTCTTTATGTGTGTGTCTGTGTGTGTGTTTGTGCTTGTGCGCTACTTTATCGTGTTTTATTTTTATTTTTTTTGCCGGTGTGTGTTGGCTGCATGCATGCAGTGTTTAATACGTGTGGATTACGGGCTTTATCATGCTTTTTAGCTAGTCCAAACCCTACAATAGACATTAACATGGTAATAGTTTATTTTTGGCGCTAAGGAAAAGCCATTTTGTGTGAAATTAAAGATTTTCTGGGGCCAATTCTGAAACCCGGAAGAGAAAACGCTCTGTTTCAATGAAAATCCCGCCTCTCCCTGTGGACTTTGACTTGATAGCTTACTTCAGCCAATCAGCGCTTCAAAACAAAACGTCATCAAAATGCGTTAGCTTCTCTAAGGGTTAGCTTTAGCTCTTTAGCTCTAGCTTCTCTACACACAAAGACACGCGACAACGTCTTTTCCTGTTAGAAACCAGGCGCAGACTCTTGCTCTTGTAATACTTGGTGTTTTGGCTATAACTTTACTTATTGCAGCTTTCAGACGATGGTTTAAGTTTATCTCGGTAATCTCTGCTACGCGCAGCGATGGCGTCACTTCCGGTTCAGCCACAGGATTTCCCCCAAAAAATTGAAAACAAAAAGCGGCAACGCCGATTGGTGTGTGTCTGTCTAAATGTTTTATGTTTGTCTGTACTGTTTGGTCTCTTAATAAAAAAAAAAAAAAAAAAAACGCTGATTGGCTTGGCCGTTTCACGACCGAGGGCCTGCAGGGGGAGCCGAAGGGGGGCGGACTCAGGGGAGCTCTCGGCTGCTAGTGACGTCACTAGAACAGACAGACCTTTTGCACTCGCACGAGAGCATTAAAATGTTTACAGAACAGTAACAGCACAAGCAAAAGTTTTAACGGCACAAACCAACACAAACAGAGCGCTAACAAAACTGACTATTTTCCCAAAGTTTTGCGTAGGGCTGGGGGCCATCTTGATGCAGGTCTGAAGACCTTGCACAGGGAAAACTTTGATTAGGACCTGTAAATGTGCTGTGCATACTAATTCCTGATTTTATTCCATTTTTAAAATGATGAAATCAGACAAATTAAATGGTGTTCTTTGTTTTTTCCAATAATCTATAGCTTTTAATTTTTTTATGCTGCATGAAGACATAATTGAGTTGCATCAGCCTATAGCCATGGCTGTCCTAAATATATGCAGGTCCTGGACTTCACTCTGCAGAAAAAAAATTAGACCACAGTGAGCAAAAATGTGACAGAAGAAAAAAAAAAAAAAATGGCCAGAAACGACTTGGGATACTGAGGGTTAATATGGGATGAAATGTGTTGCCATACAGACTGTGAACACATTAATGTTACTCTTCTCAGGGAAATGGAGGGCCGCTCATCATTAATGGAGTTCCTCTGGGAACGGAATGTTGCTGAAGAAAACATCTGTAGGATTCACAAAGATAAGGTAACATGTTGATGACCTATAATTCCCTTATGCCAATTTATATTTTTTGTACTGTTGTTTAATCTTTTTTTTTTTCTGGAATTAAGTCAAAAGTTACAGGAAAATTTTCAATTAAAAAATATAGCTCTAAATTTAGCCTTCTTTGTTGTCACAAATCCAAAAGATATCTTGACAATTGCCACAAATTGCTGATAAATTTTCAAAATGCATTTGATTTTAAAAAGATATGATTATGCCTACAGAGATTTATATGCTAACTGTTGAAGTCTTAAAAAATGTTATAGACTTAAAATGACAGCAACTGTAAAGTGCTCATTGTCTTCTCTCATTTCGAGGTCCTCAAAAAGTTATTGTGACTCAAACTTAATTTAGAAACCTACTTTTACTTATGGTTTCTGTTTTTGTTTGTGCGTTATTGCAATACAAGTTGAATCAATTATATCACTGAAATTAGTATGGTAACTTTTCTTTACAATGTTTACCTTCCACAGATTGATGCCCATGTGATTCCATTGATGTCAGATGGCAATCTAGCCAAGTACATCCCCCAGTACGGTGATCGATTGGCTGTGATAGCTTTCTGTGTTAAGCAACAATCTACTGACAGAAATGCAGATAAAAAGAATGCAGAAAGGAAGAGTCACTTGTTGGAAAGATTAAGATCAAAACTCTCCAATAAAAATCCAAGCCCCAAGGAAATGCAGAGAGTGGAAATTTCAAAGAATTTTTTTGGAAACCAAAGTGCAAAGAAGAAGAGAAAGCGGGTTACAATTGGCTGGATGAACTACAGCGAGAAAGACAGACAGTTCAAGCAAGTTCGAGAGCCAAAAGGAGGAGGGGTAAGGCATGAAACCCTGGATATAAAGACCACCGTAAAGGAAATGCAAAAAATGGCAGAGGGCTGGTTTTTCCCAGATGGAAAGTCACCTTATTTGGAGCTCGGAGATCTTCAGTGTCACATTGGGGACATCTCTCACCGAATTGTCGACAACAGTTGTACAGTTGAGGAGTTATATGCAGCATGTAAGGTGAAAGTCCTCAAGTTGTATCTCTTCACAAAACAGAAGGAGAACATGGACAATGGCCATGTTGTAGAAGAAGAGACGGAGACACCTGTTGTTTACGTGGAAGATTCAGGTGCAGACGAAGAAGCACCTGAGATAGAGGCTGGGCCAGCTGTACTTCCCCAGTCTGATAACCAGCAGTTGGTTACAATTGACATGACCATGTTTGACTCAGAGGATCCACAAGACATGATGAACCAGCAACTACTGCTAATACAATCTGATGAAATGTCACAACCCAAAGAACAGGCAATGGAGATGGGCCACTGGGAGGAGATCCTGACAGCCAACACAGACAGACATGGTCGTCCACTCAAAGAGACAAATCCCCTGATGGACGACTCTTATGATGATGAGGCCATAGTTGGAGCAGGAATTAGTGATGAATCTCAGGATCTAGATGACACTATACTGGAAGACATTGAAAAATGCAAGAGAGTGGTTGAAGTGCGAAGAGGATATGCTCTCACTGACCTCATGAGAATATTCAGTGACCCAGCTATTATGGCGCTCGATTTGGATGTCCGCATGAAACTTCAGAATGGAACGTTGGAACCGGGACACGGCTCTGGTGTTTTCCGTGATTGCTTATGTGAATTCTGGAGTGAATTCTACAGCAGGTGCACATTGGGGGCAGATGTCAGGGTCCCCTTCTTACAACACGAGTACCAAATTCATGAATGGCAATCTATTGCAAGAATTCTTGTAAAAGGGTGGCTTGCAGTGGGATATTTCCCTGTACAACTCTCCCCTTCCATTCATGGAGGAAGCGCTGTATGGTACCACCTACAGCAGCATCAGAGACTCATTCATGCACTACGTATCAAAACAAGACAAGGAACCTTGAGCAGGCATTGGACAACTTTCAATCTGTCGACCAAGAATCACTCATCGACACCCTCGATGCACGAGTGTCACCAGATTCCCACAGCAGAAAATGTTTCAGCACTTTTGTCACAGTTGGGTCACAAAGCACTCATACAAACTCCCATGTTTGTCATTGAATGGTGGAGGCCTATCCTGAGCCCTCTTGCTGAAACTTTGACACCACAGCAACTAGCAGAGCTCATGTTGGAGCGAGTTCCAAATTCTAAGCGTGTGAAAGAAATCCTAAAGTTTCCACAAGACATGAGTTCCACACAGAACCGAGTGGCCAGGCACCTCAAGAGATATATTGGGGAGATGGCTGACAGCGATCTGAAGCTCTTCCTCCGTTTCTGCACAGGTGCTGATCTTTTACTTGGGAAGGAGATCACGGTGACCTTCACAGAAACAAGTGACTTCCAATGTCACCCCCAGGCTCACACATGTGGATGCAATCTCTTGCTACATGACAGTTATCAAAATTACCCAGACCTCCGCGGTGACTCCGCGGTGACACAGCTCAGCCTGGGTCATGGATATGGCTTGAAAAGTGCCTCTGTTCTCTGAAAGGCTGGTTTGTTTCACAAATGTCTTTTGAAAAATGACTTTTTACAAACCATTGCTAACCCGGTGCCAATATGTGTTGAAGGAGTACTCCTAAAATGTTTTGTTACAAGGTTCTAACATATGTATTACAAAAAACAGAGATACTGTTTAAACAAATGGCTGTTTGTGATGTTAGAAGATGAATGTTGCCTTGTTGCATTATTTTGTTGTTTACATGATCAGCAAGTTGTTTAGTTTGCTTACCTGAAATTGCTGTGTACACTAAACCTGCACTGTTTTGAATTTTTGGCTCTTATTGATAAGGAAATTTCATTTAATTATGGGGCTACTTGAATCTATTTGAACCCATTTAAACAGCTTTTTGTTTTGTTGAAAGGTTTGGATTTATTTAAAACAGCTGTCACCAGTTGTTCTGGTTATCCTAAAAGGTGTAACAGATGTTATGCACAGTTTTAATATTGCATAGTTTGGAAGAGTGATTGAATTTGTTATTTTGTTTCAGCAGGTGTTTGTGAAAAAGTGAAGGTTATGCACAGTGTTCTCCAAGAAGCAAAACAGCACTTTACGATTGGATTTTATAGTTAAGTGTATTTACAGGGAAAAAAAAGAAAACTTCAAGGCATAATGTGCAATTCTTTATTTGAAAACTTGTTTATATGCAGTTTTTTTCACCTTTATTAAAAGTATTTCCAACTCTGTGTTGATCTTATTATTGGCTAAAAGTCAATCATAGCCTACTTATTTGTAAATATAGACAGTAAAACATGCAGGAACAAGGAAATTGTCACATTCCATTTTTAATGCACACAAACTTTTTCTTTAATACCAATAAGCTTCACTTAAAAAAAAATCTGTTTCCAAGACACAAGCACATCTGCAGAAAATAAGCCAAACATACACCCTTGGCATGCAAACCACATTTGACAGAATGGAAGCTAGAAATAAAACTCTGGCGACTCTCTCCTATGGATTACTTCCATAGCCACTGTAAGAAAGGCCACAAAGTGTGTATATAGTGTGCCTTCTAGAATAAATGTATTTAGTTGCGACACGGGGTTAAAGTTATCGAATATGTCACGCCGCCACGCCCCCCTCCACACCTGTGGTTCAGTGCTGACACTTCGGAGCAGCATCACATGGGCAGAGGGGTCGATCGGAAAGTTTGTGTGCGTCACTGACAAGTAAGTTCACTTATCACTCATTTACCACCGTCGGCTCATGATGTCTGCTGCTGCATGTTTTATGTTGGTTTGGGTTTAATACCTGGCGGGTCGGTTTATTTGCATCATTGCATTCCCTGTGGTGCTGTGGATGTTGTAACTTGAGGTTTATTGTGTACAATAATCACCTTCTTGTCAGTTTTGTGTTAATCGTTTATTTCTTTCCTCTTTGTTTAGAAAACCACACCCCACACCCACAAATACAGTCTGTATGATGCCTGCTGAACTGTGAATAAAACCCTTTTTTCCCCTGGAACCTGCGTCCTCATTACTCCTCACCCCTGAAGTGGCCGCAAGTGGTGTTCTGGCCGACACACCGGACATGAACTGTAGATAATTCCAGGACAAGTCCTAACCCCAAACGGGATTCCTCCACTTCAGCCGTTGACAGTGCAGCTTCCAAAATGGGACGGTTCGAGTCCTCAGCATCAAAAATTGAGGTTCCTCCTTGAACTTCATTTTATTCAGTTTATATAACAAGCGATTTTCCAGCATAGTTTTTCAGAGTTGAAATAATAAAAAAATAATAATACATTTGTATAGCGCTTTTCAAAACACTCAAAGACGCTTCACAATACAGCAAAATAAATAAAAACAGCAGCATAAAATCAACAGCAGTAAAGAAAAAAAACTTTAAAGGTGCATTAAGGAGTTTTACAACCTTAAAAATACTTATTTTCCACCATAAATATGTTACACATTTTTAATGCTGTGTACAATGTGCCCTGACATATTCATTACCAGAACCTCTAACAGCGCTAAACTGTCACTTGAAAGTCACAGTGCCGGTCCGGCACCAGAGTTTTTTTGGGAAGAATTTTAAAGGAATGACGTAATGCGCGCTCCGGCTCGTTAGGTTTCGCTTTGTCCGCCATTACTCCGCCAGATGCTTAGTGAGCAACAACTGAGCAGGATCTTCCAGAAAGTAAGAACAGACTGGCTTCTAGCACTGCCACAGCTCCACACAGACTCCACCAGGGAGAAGAAACTTACATCTTACTTGAGCGCTTCTAAACGAGCGAAGACGGAGTCCCCCTCTTCCGTGCACGCGAGCCACAGGCATGAGTTTTTCACTAAGCTGCATTACGCCCAAGGCCTGCAGGGGGCGCTGTTTCGCATAAAACGTGCAAACTCCTCGATGCACCTTTAAACATTAAAGGCAATTTTGAACAGGTGGGTTTTGAGTTCTTTCTTGAAGGTGGGGAGGTCGGAGCAGTCCTGGAGAGGTTGGGGCAGGTGGGGGCGGCCATGGAGAATTCTCTGTCTCCCCAGGTAAATGGAAACAAACGTCATTCCAAAAAACGAACTTTACAGTATGCTTGGGAAAATAGTAAGCAGTAATGCCAAGTTAACCACTGTAATGATGAGCAGTGTGATTGATGAGTAAGATAAGGACCATCTGTTACAACTAACTTAGAAAGATAAAATAAACTGCTGGCGACTGTGATGAGCTCTGGATGACCCCTGACCAGTACTGACAATGGCGCTGTCCTTGGTGCTGAAGCCAGGCCCCCTCTGCATAGTTGTGCTGTGTTCACAACTGGGAGTGGATAGCATCCCTTAGTGCAACATAAAGGTCCAAAGCCTGGTGTCGATCATTGGGGAAACTCAAATTCAGCTCATCCATTAGTGTGATGCATAGCTCAAAAACGTCCTCCTCACAGGGCACTGCAGCGAGGAAAAGGCACGAGTCCTTGGCTATCTGTAGATCTGTGGTGTTTGGCGAGACCGTGAAGTCATGTGTACCCCATAGCTGGGGTGCCATGAACATTGCATTTGGGATCCCGCTAGGTTGCATCGGGTTTCTCGTTGGTCGGATCCGGTGTGCATTCCATACAGCCACAATCTCATCCAGTTCCTCCTGCAAAATAAATAGAAATATACCAGAAAAACATCAAAAGTATCTTTTAATAAAAAGTTAATTGTTAATTATATTGTAAAAATAATAATAATTATATCCACAAGCGCGGGAAGGGGGGCGCTGCCGGAGAAAAGTATATATTTTAAAAGAAATTAAATTTGAATTGTTTGTTGAGGAGACTCCGCCCTCACCCTGAAGCAGCTTCTTAATCGAACAACAATGGCAGACAGCAAGCAGAAGAGAATATCTGATTTTTTTTCACGGGCAATACTTTCAAAAAATCAAAATCGAATGTTCCCGAGGATGGCAAAGGTAAAAACTACAACATTGCGGCAGCTGAAACTGAAGTCCCGTCAGCTCGCGGCTCAGCGCAGCCCGTCTCCCCAGAAGACAGCAGTGCTGCCGCTGTCTGCTCATATCTGTTTGTAGCTTGCTGTTGGTTTGCGGGACTTGTGTTCATCTGTTGATGTTTTTTTAATCTATCCTTACAACCTGTCATGTCAGAGGTAGTGAGTTTTGGAGTATAGACCCAAAACTACGTATAGTAGCTATAGAGGGTTTTCACCGACGTCACGACTTGGGCGGTGCCCTCGCTGCGCCGCCATATTGGAGATACTCAGTGTAAACAATCACACTGACAGTAGTCGCGATTGTGTGTTATGGAACAATTTGAGTGTGTTCAGTCGTGTCGAAAGCTCGTCAAAACGGACTGAAGAAGCACAGGAATATCGGGAAGGCCTTGGGTTACAAGAGAAAGCCCGATATTTCGAGAAGCTACGGTTTATTGGTGGTAAAGATCCGTCGGAGTTGGCTCACACCTCCTGGACCCTCACTGGGGACCAGCACTTTCGTCGGGGTTGGGGTTCTAAAAAATTGATTAAAACGCAAATATTACGAAGCTGATGGCTACAAATAGTGTGATAGCTGAAATATGTTTTTTGTTTTGTTTTTTTACATAAAATACTTTAAAAATCTAGCACAAACTGTTTTTTCAGGAGTAATACATCTCTTCAGGCTACGGACAGAAAAATTCAAGTTTCTGTAGAAGCTAAACATTTGGGAATGATCAAAGTAACACATGAAGTCATTAATGAGCTCAAACTGTTGCTCTGTTTCACTTACCTGACAAGAAATGTGCCGAACAAATTTGGATGTTGTCCAGATTTTTCCCTCGTAGATCTTGGTTAAGCTTTGCTGACCACAGGCGCCTCCGTTCCTCTGATAGTTTTTGGCATTCCTCACCCAGGTTTTTTTTTTTTATAACTTTTGGAAGTCTATTCATTCATTCATTCATTCATTCATTCATTTTCTACCGCTTATCGGGTCGCGGGTGTCTGGAGCCGATCCCAGCTGCTGTGGGCGAAGGCGGGGTTTGCCCTGGACAGGTCGCCAGTCTGTCGCAGGGCGACGTCTTTATAATTCCAAATGTTTTTCTCGGTCTGACCTATTGGCACAACCAATGACACGGTGATAATTTACCATTTTTCTTGATAACGCTCTGGATCTTCCTTAGGACTCGTGCTTTGTTGTGATACGGAGTACCTCCAAGATGGCGACTTCCGGGTCGATGACGCGCCTGATGACGCGTCGAGAAAACCCTCTATTGACGCTGTTTTGTTTTTTTTCACATCTTCAGCACCAAGGACAGCGCTTGAAATAGTGATTTACTGCCGTGAACGGTTTTTTGTTCTCGCCTGTTCCTGTCATATGGTGAATTGCTACTGAACTCCTTTGGAGAAGAAAATTTAATAAAATATGAATTTGTTAAAACTTCTTAATGTTTATTTGAGTGTATCATATGATCATATGGCTTCCGGCCAGTAGCCTGAGCGCCATACAGCAGGGAAAAAATGCAACAGCGTCACTCCTTCATTCATTCAGTTGCCAGGCTCCTCTACTTAAAACACCTTCCTGTGCGCCTGATTATATCAGTATAATAATATTAATAAATAACGAAAGGAGTACATGTACAACAGTAGGCCTAGTGCTTTGCATTGAAGTCATAACCCCGCAACATTTAGTGTAAACAAACCTGGATTATGTTTTTGAAGAACAGCTGCACTAATGCCGTGTCCAGGAAATCTCCATCAAAAAGGCCCTCAACTTTCAGCTGTCCGAAGAACTCCATCCAGGTTTGAGCACCTTGTCTGCGCAGCATGCCCCACCAGCATTCAATGCGTTGATTTGCAGTACTGGCGCCAGAGATGTAACTTCGCTCTCCTGCCCTGTCATCTTCTCCATCACGTCTGAAGAACAATTGGATATCCCGCACAGTCACATTCTCAGTTCCAAAATCAGCACGTACTATTCTCGTCGGCATCCACCGAACTTCTCCACTGCATTCAAATAGTAACTGCTCGTGTTCAGCCAAATGATCCTGCGGGAAAAACCATCGATACATCCATTTATGCAGATTCCACATGGTTTCAGCTTATCGTAGGAATCTACATGCCAGATGAAATTGGGTCCTTTGGAAAAATATTGTCTGCGCTGGAGTCGACGGCGTCGGCGCAGTGCTACATTCTCTGGGTCAAGTAGCTGGATGATAATCCGAACATCTTCTTTTCTGGCTCGAATACCATGCTGCAAGCACTTCGCGTGCATCCAGCGGTATCCGTGGAGGTGACCATGAGTGATGATGAAGTCTATAGTTGTCTCAAGGTCAGCAAAAGTACGACGGCAAAGCGCATTAGCTTTCAGAATCCTTTTGAGATGGCTAAGACTTATAATGAATCCATTGGATGCAAGTGAAGCAAGTATTTCTTTGTATGTTAGCCCAATATGAAAATAAAAGAAAATAGCATCGATCATTTCCATTGTTTCGTTGGGCAGTCTGCGTGAACAGCATGCATCATCTCAGATCACGAACTCTCATAAAGATTATTATAGTGTTCGCTTGCTTTATTATTGCGAGGGAACGCTTTAATAACCCGTGCGCTCAATATAGAAGGCTGACACCAGCGGGGCTCCGTACTTCCTGTCTTCTGTGCACGCAAGCCACAGGCACGAGTGTTTCACTAAGCTGCATCATGCCCAAGGCCTGCAGGGGGCGCTGTTTCTCATAAAACATGCAAACTCCTTAATGCACCTTTAAAGAACATAAGAATATTAATGACTTTTAGACGAGGTCACACAGTCCAGCAGAGACCCCTTCAGCCTGAGTGCCCTGCTTTTACACCTTGATCATATTTGCACTTTATTTTTGTTCATTTATTTCACCTTTAAATGTGAACAGCAATGGCTTGTTTTAAGATTCACTAGGATTTAACTTAATTGAAAACAAATGATATTTATTTTAAATGTATTTTTTGTGTTTGTTAAAACTTTACTTTAAAGGTCTAATACAGGATTTTCTCGAAAAGACGAAGCCAAACGTCTGTTACTCACTGTTTGAACAACACCATGCTCCAGACCATCCGCCCGGCTCTCCTGCTTCTCGCGGAAGCGTGCGAGCGCGACCTCCTCTTCTCCAGACGTGCACGGCTCTGTTTACAGTTTCTGCGATCCGCCACGCTCATACATTAAGCTTGTTTTCCGAAACAGTTACAGTTTCATTATGTCAGACTCGCCATCGGTAAGTACTAGCTCAGAAGCTCACGGCTACATAAACACTCTGAATGCGCAAAAGGGAGAAGCTGATTGGGCGCAAGCACGGAGAACCGCCTTACGAAAGCAGCTCGTCAGAATGATTGACAAACAGACCCACCAGTTATTTAGGTGATCCACCCGGAAATCTAAATGTTGTATTGCACCTTTAAAATTGCGCCTTTTTGTAAGACTATGCATTTAACAAATGTTAATAAATGCATACAATAACACAAAATAGTCATAATTTCAAAATTTCTGTCAACTTTTAACTTTTTTTTTTTTTTTTTTTTTTCACATAAACACGGTGGGCTTCTCTAGCAGTCCAACCACCAGACTTAGCAAGTTTTCTGGGGAAAACCCTGCTGTCTCTACAACACACACTGCTTGGTGTTAGAGTGCATGTGAATGTGATTAACAGTGTGAGTTTAGCTGCGTTCAGTTTCCTTCCTGTCCATTACTCACTGCAGTCCGACTGCGCCGAGGTTTTCCACAGTGTACCAAACCCACACCGCTCCAACTCACTGTACTGGACTATATTACTGTCCTCATAAACACATCCAACCCCATGTGCCATTTCTCCCGGATGATTCAACACCTCCCGACATGCTTCCAGCTCAGAAGTCCACAGAGACTCCTCTCTGACTGGGCTGCCATGAAAACAGACTGATGAAAATGTCAATAATACACTTTGATGTACAAAACATGTTGAATTTCTACAAATATTTAGGCCTGATCACATGAGCTTTGATCAAAAAAATGACTTCATTCATGTTCTTTGGCTTCCACACAGTGGAAATAAGCTCACTCTTATAAAGAGATGTTTCCTCGTAAATCTGAGACAGCTGCAAAAAGTTCATTCTGATGATCATCAGCTCAGAAAAATTAACAAATATTCAGACTTAGATGAAATATCCAATGCTCTGCAAGACTTTAGTGCAACTGACATTTCTCAAAAATGCAGTCATGGTAGCAAAAGCTGGTAGCTGGTAGCAAAAGTCATGACTATTGTGAACAAATGGAGAAAACAAACCCTGGTGACAGCAGGTGTAACTCTGGGCCAAGAGAAAGAGCACTGTTATCACTGTCACCAAGACCTAATGAATGCCTGAAAGCCTCATCGCTCCCATCGCACTCATACTGTCTGAGTTTAAAGACTGACTGGTTTATCGAATACATCTGCCTGAGCAGATAAGAAGGTTCAGGTGAATAAAATTTGATTTGACGGTGCAGATGGTAAAGTTTGTATTAATGAAGGTGATACTAGGCAGCGCAGATGGTGACGTTTGTATAAATTAAAGTGATATCTGGTCAGGTGGGTATGAATGAGGGTGCTATTTAGCAGAGCAGATGGTCAGGTTTGCATGAATGAAGGTGATCTGTGGTCAGGCTGGTCTGAACGAGCGGAGGTGAGCGGAGTGTGTGAGGCGCTGACAGGACTGGTGAACATGTGCTGTTATTGACAGCTAACACTCTGATGAGGATGCTTCCGTGTGCAGAACCCCGGTGATCCCCGCTGTTCTCTCTTGCTTGAGCTTCATTCTGATGTCCGTGTCATCTGCAGACCCGTGCCCGGTGAGGCTGCCCTGCCTCCCGGTCCCGTTAGCCTCACCCGGCGCTGATGCTGCAGACTGCAGCCCTGACGCTAGCTGCTTAGCTTCCTAGCATGGTGGCAGACCGGAGGCCGACTCACCGTCGTCCTGTCGTCCGGGCTGTCTTCAAGAGTCCCGGGGTGGCGGGCTCATGTCTGCCCCGGTGCCGCCGCGGCGGGGTTCCGCCTCGTGCTTCCCCGGAGCCTCATCGCTCAGTGATGCTAACGCGGCTAGCTCCGAGGCTAACCGCTAGCTGACGCGTCACGGCCCGTGACGTCACCGCGCGGCGTGAAGGATGGAACGTCACACGATACAAATAAGATACTTTGTATACTTTACTCTGTTCTGCTGTATCAGAGACGCTTCCTCACATTGTGAAATCAGAAAAAAATCATTGGTCTGTATCGAATTTAAACTAATTAATGCTACTTTACAAAGTCAGGTCTACAGATTTAAACTAAAAAAATTGAAAATCTATGAACACATTAATGTATTTGGGGATCATTTCAATCATCATTTCACAGTCCAAACTTTCTTCGGATCATTAGATAAGCAGACATCTGGAGATTTCTAGTTAGTTCATTGTTTTTACAGGACAGTGGAGCTCCAGTCGAACCAAATGAACCTGAAGGGTTATTCATCATGTGGCATTGTGCAGTGTTAATGCCATCGTGCAGATTGTCAATTTACACTTAAAATTGCAGGAAAAATCTTATATTTTCATGTCATGATTGCTTTAACAAAGTGCATGAACAGAAGAAGAAAAAACTTGATGAGACACATACAGATTATTATATAACTCATATCCCAAATACGAGGTCATTCTGAAGACAACACAAAATATTCTGAATAAATCTGCAACACAGTCACACACAAAGTCACTTTGAATCATTCAGATTTTAGGGGGGGGGGGGGGGTTGTAGGGTAATTGTCTTTAAGTTAGTAATGATTGATTGATTGATTGATTGTTACCAAAAAAAAAAAGTAAAAGTGTTCAAGTCGATAAAGTGTATCTCACACACACATTTCAAGTTGATCCAAAGTGATTTCAACACATCAGCTGCAGTCGGGGAAAGATGGATGTCGATGTTGAAGATCTTCAAGCAGAGGAACAGAAATCCACCGCCTGGCCTGAGGAGCAGACTGCAGCACAGCCTCAGGTTTCCTCTGTGAGGGGAAACCTGTGGAGCCCGACCCGGGCTGGACGCAGGGGTTTTCTCCTTGTAGTGCCAGAAGTGACCACCAGAGGGAGACAGCCAGCCAGCTGATCCTCAAATCTCTCCCGAGGCCACATTTCCAGAGTTTCACTCTAAAAGTAGAAAGAAAGAAAAAAACCCTCTAAGATTAGATTGTTTCTGTGTGACAAAGTGCAGCAGAGAATGAGAAACACATTTAGAAGAGACAGTTTTAACTCCGTGTCCTGGAGCTCTGGCTTTTTATTTAGCTGCTCACACTTTAAAAACAGAATCACTGAGTTTTTCTGTAGCTGCAGCACGTGGAGATGGAGGGATCTTCACACTGACACAGATCAACACCTCAGAATCAGCTGTGCTGAGAAAAGAACGATGTGATCAATAAAACGCTGCCTGGCTTGAATCAGTGAGAGAACAGCAGAAACTCTAACACGCTGGAATGAGTGTGTTGTTTACATCAGTTCTATAAAACACAACGACTGATTTTCACCTCATTACAAGCTTTTGTTTCTGCCTGATTAAATTCACGAGCTGCAGACTCGGGAGAAAGGCCCGCATCTCACCGGGGCAGCTGGAAAAGACAAAGCGCTTCAAAATAAAGGCCACTTCACTTCACATCGAGACTTTTCTTTCTGAATAAATCTGCATGCGTTTTGATTTAGGAATTACATGTCATGCCTGGACAGTTTTTTTTTTTCATGCAAAGAGAATTTTACAAGTACTTATTTATAAATAAATTAATTAAATTCAAAAGGCTTGAGCATTTATAGACTGAACATAAACGAGTTTATATGAAAATAATCAGCTCACACTGTGACTGATGGTTTCCTCTGTTTTGATGCAGGAGTGAACTTTGAATAGTTAAAATCATCATATTTTCTGGCCGATCAAAAGAGGATTGCTCTGCGTTCACGTCCTGAACGCACGCTTGCTTGGATCCGGCGGTGATCGTGCACGGACGCACTGGAGATATCAGCAGTTCCAGATCCAGCGCGTCTCTCTGCACATCTGCAACATTTGTATAAACAAAGCACTTTTACAAATCCCTGCACAAATTTATACAAATGTGTTCACATTTCCAGAGCTGCGCTGCTGCAGGTTCCTCTGCTCACTGACAGATTCACACATTAATGCGTGTTTCCTCCATGTAAACATTTCAGATTGTGTCCGCGTTTCCAGCTCTGTGTCCATTTATAAAACCGAGCAGGTTTACAGACCTCTTCATTAAACCCCTCTGCGTATTTACTGAGTCAATATTTACAGATGTGTGTGTTCTCAGATCTCAAATCATGTATTAATCATAACAACACATTCGATTTGACTTCAAATTCACTGAGTCCACATGATGAAAATGGCTGGGAAAAGTGAATAAACTCGTGTTAAATCAGATTACCCCGCGGATCGCTCTGATCTGGGAAACCAACATTAGAACCGGTTTGTATTTGTTTGTTAAATCTGGTTCTATCCTCTCGTGCTGGGAGACATTTAAAAAGAGATTTACAGAGCTCAGAGTACAAATGGAAAGCTGACTTTAAACACGTTCTGAAGGGAGTTTAAACCTGGGACCGACCTGAGATCGGTGACTTTTTTCAAGTTTCACATTCATTTAGAAGAAAATAAAAAAGTGCTGCTTTTTTCTTTAAATTTGGTTTTAATGGTTAAAATGCGATTAAAGTTAATTTTCCAACGTGCACAGTCCCGAAGCAGCGTTTCTTTTGAAGTAAACTATTATTAAGGTTTTATTATGAAGTAATAAATCAGTAAAAAATGGGAAAATTCAAGTTTTAATCTCAACATGCAGCTGAAGGAGCGGAACTTTAAATAAGAGTAAATCACACTGATGAGTCAGAAACGGATCCAAATCAGACAGATTGCAGCATCTCGTTCGAATTTTCACTTATATTATTATTATTTTTTATTTTTTTATTTTTTTATTTTTTTTTTTTTAAGATCGACGGCAATATGATTGACTCGGCTTTTAGGAGGAGTTCTGCTCACAGTCCGCTGCGGCAGTTTTCTCTTTCATTCAGGTGAACTCAGATAAAAATCAGAAGTTCCGCAAGATGTGACCTCTGCCCTCCTGGTCTGTCCGGAGCCTCAGGTGCGTTAAAGCAGGCAGAGCAGAGACTCTCCTGACCGGGGAGAAACACCCAGACTCACCTCATGCGGTCTGTAGTCCCATCAGAACCCGTTCCCGCTCCGGTGTCCCGGGAATCACAGCATCGGGGACGCGCGTCCTTTCCGCTCCTTCTTTTCTTCCCTTTTGCATGAATCCGGGCAGGATGAGCGCCGCTTTGCATGTCGGGTCGCTTTAGAGCGCGGCGGCGGAGTCCGGTCCGGAGAAGAGGTGGAGCCACAGCGACTCTAAAAGCTCCAAGCTCAACGGCACCAAGTCACAGCAGAGGAAGAGCAGCGGCATGCGCACGGCCCGCGCGCCCCAGGACTCTACGGCCAGCCTCCCTTCTCCCCCCGACGCGAGCGCAGGAACCGGCGCGTAAAGGCGCGCGGAGGAGCCGCGGAGCCCCGATGACCTGCGGCCTGCAGCCGAGCCGCGGAGCCGCGCAGCGGGCATGAGCCCGGCCTGAAGGAGCCCCCCCGCCCCCCCACCCCGTCGGCGTACGTTGAGGTGACCGCTCGGCCCAGATGATGCAGCATCCCCTGGACATGGGGGCGCATTTCTACCCCCCGGAGGCCCACCCGGACCACCGGACCCACCGCTACCGGAGCTTCATGATCGAGGAGATCCTGACGGAGCACCCGGAGCACAAGGCGGCCGCTCCGGCCGGGGAGCTGCTCAAGTTCGGGGTGCAGGCGCTGCTGTCCGGGCGGCCCTTCCACAACCAGCTGGGTAAGAGGAGCCCCGAACACCTCCGCGGGTCCGCCAGCAAGGCAGCGGCGTGCTCCACTTGACGCAAAGGTTGCGTTTCTCACGCATATTCTTTATTTACCTGCGTAAAATTCAAAAGAGTACAACAACATAAAAATTAAATATATTAAGTTTTCATGTAGCCCGAATTTTAGTAATTCCCGAAATTGAAACGTTTTAAGGAAAAACGTTTTTACTGGAGCTCAAACAGCGCAACATGACTTTACTCTGATTCCAACCAAACCAACAGAACTGAAGAAAACAAGCAAACAGAGCATGAAAACATGGAGAAAAACAGGCTGCGAAGAGGAAATGAAATGTAAAAATTATTGATCTTGACAAATGAAGTGGATAAAAAGAAATTCCCTCCATAACAATTTATATAACGGAGTCAGGTTTAACAGGATTTGTTCATTTATGCTGTCTTCACATTTTAAAATATATAAAATAAATTATAATCTATAGCTACAAGTATAGACATTAATATTATTGTCACTGTTTTGTTATAATAACAATAACAATAATAATAATAATAATAAGAAGAATAATAATAATAATGAAGATGATGATGATGATGATAATAATAATAATAATAATAATAATAATAATAATAATAATAATAACAATAACAATAGTATTATTAGTATTATTATTTAATTAATTAATTAATTAATTATACGAATGTGCAGTTGTTTTAATCTCTGATTCCATTCTAATAACTTTAACTCTGGAGGTGTGCTGTGTTCTGGGCTGTGGGGGTCTGCCCCCCTCCAGACCTGTGCCCGGGGGCTGAGGGCGCACTGCGGCCTCAAACCGAAAACTCAGACGTGGAGTTGAAGCCGTAGAGTTTGATTAAAGGGACACAGGAGAGACTTGACCTCTTTTTACGCACTGACGCGTTAACGGAGCCCCCTGTCCCCGCCTGTCCCTCTGCCCCCCCTGTCCCCGCCTGTCCCTCTGTCCCCCCTGTCCCCGCCTGTCCCTCTGTCCCCCCTGTCCCCGCCTGTCCCTCTGTCCCCCCCCCGGCCCCCCGCAGTGCTGAAAGCGGAGCAGAGCGGCCTCCTGAAGTTCCCGCTGTCCCCGCTCGGCTCCCCGCTGTCCTGCTCGCTGGGCTCCCCGCTCGGCGCGCCCCTCCTGGCGGCCGCCCCGGGCCTGCAGGTCGGCGCCGCGGCGCACCACCTGCCGCTGGACCTGCACCTCCGCGGGAAGCTGGAGCCCGGAGCGGCCGACGGAGGCTGCGGGAAGGCCAAGAAGGGCCGGCGGAGCCGCACCGTGTTCACCGAGCTGCAGCTCATGGGCCTGGAGAAGCGCTTCGAGAAGCAGAAGTACCTGTCCACGCCGGACAGGTACGTGCGCGCGACACACACACACACACACACACACACACACACACACACACACACACACACACACACACACACACACACACACACACACACACACACACACACGGCCAGGTTGTCTCCCCTCTTCCTCCGTGATCCTCCGGTTCTCCAGTAAACTTCGTGAGCTCCGTCTCGCTGCTTCAGTGGCTGCTGCGTCTGTCTTTTCTCTGCTGATTTCAGGAGATCCAGGCTGAGTTAGAGCCATAATTCAAACACTGAAATAAAATGACGTAAATTAGATATATTTACATTAACATTTATAGTTTATAGCATTCATTACAATCATAAGAGCAGAAAAATGTTGAAGTGTTTACAGCCAGCGATAGACATTATAATGAACTGCAGAGAGCAATTAAACCTTTTTAATTCTGTCTTTTTCACTATACTTTCCAATTTATTCTATCCATAAATTACTTTTTTTTTTTCAAAAACAACCTGGTACCATGAATTATTCTCTATGAATAGGATCTGATTCCAGCAGAAGTGTTTTGAAGACACTCTGTATTTTCCTTCACTGTGTGTGTGTGTGTGTGTGTGTGTGTGTGTGTGTGTACAGAATCGACCTGGCTGAGTCTCTGGGTCTCAGTCAGTTGCAGGTGAAGACCTGGTACCAGAACCGGAGGATGAAGTGGAAGAAAATAGTAAGTTCAACACTTTAATGATGATAACTGGTGGAACTTTATGAAAATGAGCAAAATGAAGATTGGATCTGATCTGTCAGGTTTTTAAATGTCCTGAATCGGTCAGTTCTGTGTCAAATCGCGTGAGTGAAACATTTACTTCTTTAAAATGAAGTGAACTCAAACAAAAACCACAAAACAGTTGATCACTGTTCAGTTCGTCCAACCTGCTGGAGTGAAAGTCTTTCAAGAACAAACACACACACACACAGTCTGAGTGGGTGTCAAACATAAGGCCCGGGCACCAAAGCAGGCCCAGACAGAATGAAGCAGTGAAGAGACAGCAGTTAGAATGGAACCAGCCGAGGAGGAAGAGCAGCACGTCTCAGCCAGAGAGCAAAGTGGAGTCCTGCGCTGAAGCCAGTGTGTGTGTGTGTGTGTGTGTGTGTGTGTGTGTGTGTGTGGCCTGCAGGTGCTGCAGGGTGGAGGTCTGGAGTCGCCCACTAAGCCCAAAGGCCGACCCAAGAAGAACTCCATCCCCAGCAGTGAGCAGCTGTCGGAGCAGGAGCGGGACGCCGCCGCCGACCCAGGGTCGGAACCCCGGTCTGACCCCCGCTCGGAACCCCGGTTGGACCCCCGCTCGGACCCCGGGTTGGACTCCCATTCGGAGGGCCCGAGCTCCCACCCAGGGAGCACCCAGGAGGAGTGAGGAGGCTCCGCCTCCGCCTGCACCTGCTCTGGCTGGACGCTAATGGACAATCAGTGGACAGAGGAGACAGACGGAGACAGCAGGAGACGAGCAGCACCTCCTCCAAAGACTCCTGGACAGGACTCCACTTGGACAAACCCATCCTGTGGCCTCCTCCTGGCCTCCCCCTGGCCCCCTCCTGGCCTCCTCCTGCCCCCACCCCCCCTGGTCTCCTGGTCTCCTCCTGGTCTCCTCCTGGTCTCCTCCGGGCCTCTGACCCCCCCGGCCTCCTCCTGGTGGAGGAGCTGGACTGGAACGGCTGCAGTAGGTGGAACTCTCTGTAGCCTCACAGCATCGACTCTCACTTGTCTGTTTTACATTCCTGTTTTTGTAACTTTGCTACATTTAATTATTAAATATATTTTCACTAATGCTGCTGCAGCTGGTTTTTACTGGAAACAGCAGGATGCTCTAATCTAGCTGAAGAGCGGGCCGTGGGGGCGTGGAGCCTGACCCTGGTCCTGCAGTCCAGGCAGGATCAGAACAGGACCAGGACTGTTTTTCTTTCTTTCTGTGGGTGTAAAGATGCTGAATGCTCTCGTTTTCTCATGCTTTCTTCATGCAGTGCAGACCTCTGTGCACTGAAACTAATGAAAACACATGGCTATGTCCAAACATTGGACTTCCAAGATTCTGAGAGCTCAAAATGGGTAAATTGATCATAGAATGCGTTTGATTTATACAGAATAACCCCTGAACTGAAGACAACGTTCATATTATGACCTTTTTTCATCTAACTGGAGCAGCAGTTCCTCTTTAAGTCCTCCTTCAGTGTCCCGGTGTCTCATGGCTTTCCTGCATGCTTAAATTCTTTCTTCATGGTTATGTCCTTCATTTTTTCAAAATTCAGTTATTTTACATCTTTGCATCTATTTTCTATATCATCTGTCATCTAACGTCTTTGTGTCTTTTCTTGATTCAGAGGTTAATTCATGCTTTTTATGACAATTGGAAAATTATTTTTGACTGCTGGAATTTGATGAAAGCTTGAAAGAGAAATATTTGACCCACATTGGAGGGAGCTGCTGGTTGCTGGTTCGATTCCTTTTGCGGACACTTTCTTCCCGCGGTTCTGTCATGGTGAAATTTGGCCGCTTGATTAATTAATGTTCAAGTTTACAAAGCATCGCTTTTTCCCCCACACACGTGTCGCCTTCTTTCTGAATCTGTTCACGAAATATTCAGTAATTATTCATTCTTTTGTCTCCGCGTGCGCTGTGTGGGCGGCAGTGCGCGTTGCTGTTCAGCAGAGTTTAACACTGCACAACTACGCCGTTTATTTTAGAAGTATTTTTAAAATTAGTCAGCATTCATTTATTTAATTTTATTTAATTTTATTTAATTTTATTTTGTGGAACTTTGCAGTAGAGACGGAGATAACGGGAGTGATGCGTTCAGGCTCCGGAGAAAAACGGCAGACTGAAAACTTCGGCCGTCGCTGCATTAAAATAAGAATTGGTTGATTTTTTTTTCTGTTTAAACCTGCATGATAATTTATTTAGCCATAAATGGTCTGTACAAACTTGATGTTTATTTTTCTAAATCGATCTGGACAGTGGCCGAAGGTCGCCATTCTCTCTACAAACGGATCGAACCCAAACGTTTCACGCGTTTTCCAAATAATATATAAATATTGATGGAAACTCACTTAAAACGGGATCAAATTAATCAAGGGAATTACTAAATAACGTTTGATAGCAAGCATTCATAAAAACGGATGTTTCAAACGTTTTTTTTAATTGCCAATGGGTAAAAGAATAGAACATCAACATGTAAACAGCAAGAATATGATATTCATTTCCTAAAACTGTTCAGGTTTCATGCACATTATACCAAATCTCTCATAAACAAGCAGAACATTCAGTTAATTTGTTCTCAGAAACTCTATCATTCACAGGGGGTGCCAAACATAAGGACCGGGGGCCAAAAATGTCCTGCCAGTATTCAAATCCGGCCAAGTTTAAAAGGGACGAAAGAGACAAGTAGATCAGATGAAATGAGAAGAAGTGAGAAGAAATGAGATTAGGCTGGATGAAACTGCAGAACAAAACCCTGGAGGAGTGAGCGGTCCAGCCAGGATGTGAGTGAAGACCAAGAAGAGAAGCACTCGGTTAGAATAAGAAACCAGCAAACAGAAAATCAACGGATGTTTGGATTCAGAGTTGGAGCTTCGCATCATTTAACTGACCGGAGGAGCCGTTTTCACCACGAAGCATGATCATTAAATGAAATGAAGAAAACATATAAAAAGCATCAATGCAAACTGGGGTTGAATTCATGAAGCTACTGTTTAGAAATAGTTTTATATTTTCAGCCAGTTGGAGTCATTTTCAGAGATTTTCTCTGTTTTTTCATGGAGTTCCTCCTTCAGCTGTTTTATCTATTCTTCAGCTGTTCACCTGCTGTGCGTTTTTTTAATTGTAAGAACATTTTTAGCATTTTTTTTTTTAATTTGTCCTTTTTTCTCTTTTCCCCTTTTTTCTTTTCCTGAAAAGAAAATCAATCCTAGCAGGTTTAGTTCCTTTAATTTGATGTTTCTTCCTGTATTATTTTATTTTTGGACTAGTTTGAGATATCTCATCTTTTTTTAAAGCAGTCCCAGCTCTCCTGGCTCTTCCGTCCGTTTTATTTTCTTGATCTGCTTTTGGCCTGGAGAGCGGACCATCTTTGAAAATAACTCTCTGAAAGCTCGACATGTGGCTGCAGAGCCGCAGGTTGAACACCGCTGGACCAGAGGATGTAGAGTTTTAATGAGCTGCAGGATGCTGCAGTGAGAGAGAGGGAGAGAGAGAGAGAGAGAGAGAGAGAGAGCCCCAGTCAGCACTGCGGGATCAACAGGAGATGAAGACACAAAGACAGACGCACGGCTGGCTGAGCTGAAGTAGAAAGTCCTGGATTGAAGGGAAATGATGTGTGAAGCTCCGAGAAGTCAGAAATAAATGGAGCAAACAGCTGAGATGATAAACCAAACAACATTTGTGAATCAAGATTTGTAAAAGCAACAGCTTACAATCCTTACACACACACACACACACACACACACACACACACACACACACACACACACACACAGCTGTGTCAGTGCTCAGCAGTTCTAATCAATTTAGCAAGTAATTATCAACTAATACCTAATATTCGATTAAAAAAGGAGCCGCGGGGGCCAGTTGGAGGCCGGCGGGGGCCAGTTGGAGGCCGGCGGGGGCCAGTTGGAGGCCGGCGGGGGCCAGTTGGAGGCGGGCGGGGGCCAGTTGGAGGCCGGCGGGGGCCAGTTGGAGGCCGGCGGGGGCCAGTTGGAGGCCGGCGGGGGCCAGTTGGAGGCCGGCGGGGGCCAGTTGGAGGCCGGCGGGGGCCAGTTGGAGGCCAGCGGTCTTGCTCAGGGACCCACGGTGAAGGTTTTTGGACTATGGGAAGAAACCAGAGTACCCAGAAAAACTTCACCACACTCAGGAGGAACATGCAAACTTCAGAAAGTCCCCGGCGGGTATTTGAACCCACGGCCGTCTCACTGTGCGGTGGGAGTGCTCATGCCACTGTGCTGTCCTTAAGCTTCTAAGAAACTACAAGTCAATACGGTTAAGTTAAAGGTGCAATAAGTAAGAACGTTAATATCGAAATCATGGAAATCCTTCCCATCTTTCACCTGTCATTGAAGAAACGTTCCCTTTAAACAATCTGTTTCTCCATCAACAGTGTCTTGGTCAAGTTTTTTTTTTCATTCTGAGTTGTTCTGGGAGGGAACAGCCTCAGTGGGCGGGGCTAGACGTCACATTTCCTTGTTCCAGAGCCAATCATATGTGAGTTCCCGAGGTTGCCAAACAAGCAGCCAGCAGTCCGTATTTCATGACTGCCCTGCCGAGCGCATGTGCATGACGCTCGTGCACCATCGGTCGCGTGTGAGCGTCAGCGGTAGCGTGCGTGTGCACCGTGCACTGCGAGGGCGACGTACCTGAACTGTCAGCTGAACAGGGTGGACGTCATGTGACGTAATATTCCTTTAAAAAGGTCCCATATCATCCGGTTTCCAACAGCTCCTCAGATCTGTCATCTGCCAACAACACTGGATTCAAAGTGTTTTCCCCCAAATCAGCCGGTCTACAAGTCCCTCCAGTGAGGTCTACTGAGAACAGGCCGTCCACCTCCACTCCGGGAGGAGGTCAGTGTTGCCAGGTCCAGCAGGTTTCTGGATCCCGTTAGTGTTATTTTCTTTATTTAGTGCAGTGTGTGTTTATGGCTGATCTCTATTACTCAGTTAATAGTTCTGCAGGTTTAACATGAGTTTCTGCAGAGGCTGACCTTTGACCCGGTTTGACGTTGTGTTTGAGCTGGAAACGGTGAGTCAGACCTGGCAACCCTGGAGAAGCCGAGGCTTTCCCGTTCCCTGCACTGTTTCCGGTGGACTGTAGAAACGCTGTGGTTCCACCAGATGAAGCAGAACGAGGCCCAGAAGGAGAAGCTCCTGAAGAAGCTTCTGAGTGTCTGACTGAGTCTGAGCTCATGCTGTTACAAGTAGCTAACGCTAGCTCCTGCTAGCTCTCAGGGTTTTTCTTCTTCTACTGAATGTATTCAGTCGTCACTAAAGCAGAGCTCCTCCTCCAGAGGGAGGGGTTATTTTTCTGCAAGAAGTCATGAAGGGAAAATCTGTGAATCTCCTGTTTAATGAGCATGTGAGGGGAAGACAGGCTTCCTTCTCTTCTGGGGATGCCATAACTGGTAGAAAACCATTAGAAAGGGATTTTTAAATGACACTGAAACTTTAAAGTTATAGACAGAAATTTATGGATTATTGTACAAATATGTCAAATCTGGGGATAAATATTTGAAAAACTTCTCTAAAAAACTGATCATAAATTGTTGAATGTTGGTCCGTCGATTATTCAGGAAAATGAAAATTAAATATGATATTAAATGTCTAAATGTAGAGAGCACTGAGAAAGTGATCAATACAGGGCGAGGTGCAGAAGTAGGTGAAAAGCTGATGCGAGGGTAAATATTGAATCGTTAGCGGTGGTGGATAAAGAGGAATAATGAGGAGAGTGTAATTGTAAGGAGGAATGTGTAATTAGTGTTTACACAGCTAAATGTAATGGATCAGTGGTGACATGAAAAGAAGCTGTATAAACAGTCTGAATATTTGTCTCGGCACGATAACACAGATGGACCGCAGTCACGGAGAGAGGGCTGAAGACGACGGGAAAAAGGGAAGAAATCATTAAACATCTTACACTCACTGCCGGGGAAGCTATTTGAAGAAAGAATGTATTTTTACCCAGCTAAAACAATCCTGGAGCCAGTCACACAGAGAATAGGTGAAATGAGTTCAGCGGAAGACGTTCACGAAAATACAGCAAAGAACCGCAGTCAGTGACGGTGCTCACTGTTATGGAGGAAAACAGTCCAGACTGTCCAGGAAACTGATCAACACAGACCGAGATCAATGCCTTTAAACAAACATCACATCGAGATGTTTTCCAATACTGATATTTATCTGATGAGGACGTGTTCTCAAACCTTATCCCTGAAATTCAGCCTCAGTTCGGAGCTGCAGAGTTCATCTCTAGACTCCATCAGACTTTTTCAAGCCACAATGCATAATGTGTAGTTTATTTATGAAAAAACTGTGTGACAAAATATAAATTCACACAGTTCTGTGATTTCAAAAATGGATGTGAAATCAAAATATTCTGAATCCTTCTTTTAAATATTGTCAAATGTTCTTAAATCTACAATAAAATGAATTATTTTCAAAATAAAAGCATCTGTCAGGTGAGTTTGTGCCACAGGTGAAAATAAGAACACTGAAAACCAGATAAATTGTACACAAGCAGCAGTGTTTTAGTTTATCATTCACATTTTCTGTGCTCATCATGAACACATCCCGACAGAAAGAAACAGGAAGAAATGACACTTGAAGGTTTGTAGAAGCGACGGAAGAGTCCAGCTGATGATTCATGCCAAATACAACAGTCATCTCAAGGCTTTTTTTTTAACAGGAAAGAGCAGACAGTAGATCACTGATTGACAGTATAACTGAATGACATGGAATTAAACCAACCAGCTGTTTAATTGGGGTGAATTTACTGGTGACACTGAAGAATGGTCAGCACCACACCTTAAACATTTATCACCAGCCATTCTGGACCTCTAGTTTATTTTCTACTTTAACACCTGTAATGTGTGCTCGTTGTACCGTGCACGTAACCATCGTGCACACGCAGTAAAAGCTTGGCATTTCTAAAATGTTAATTAATGCTTATTCAACACAGTGTGTGTTCATATGGTTTTTCTTCAGCACTCCGCACTGGGGTTAGCTGATGGAGACAACTCCGAGGTGGACGATCCATGAATACAACCGTCTGCTGTGATTGGCTCTTCACACCCAGCCACGCTGTGGAGCGTGTGATGAAGGGACAGACTGCTGCGTTCATGAAGAATTGGATTCCTGCAGCAGCACAGAAGCTACCGACTGAGAGAACAGTGGCTGAGTGGAGGAGGTCCCTCAGCAGGAGGTCCTGGTGAGGCTGAAGAGCTGCAGGGCGACAGGCTGTGGCGCTGGAGCTCCGGTCTGAGGACCAGGTTCTCCTGGTCCACACACCTCCTCATCTCTGTGGGGGTCATTCAGCAAGAACACACTGTGCAGAGAAACCCTCAGTGTTTCACTGGAAGCCTGCAGGAAACAGCCTCACCGAGCAAATCATGGAGCAGAGCACCGAATATTTGTGTTAGTGTCACTTTTTCTCCACCAGCAGCTTTAAGAAATGACGACATCCAGATTCTCCACATTCCTGCTAATCATCCATGAAAACACACCTTTTTTAGGAGATACACACACACACACACACACACACACGCGCGCACACACACTCTCTCAGTCCAATCAGCGGCTGCTGTCAGGCTTTAATCACACTTCACCTAAACAGGTTGGCTAAAAGGTCCCGACACAGAAGAAAGAAAAACATCACGTTCAAAATGAAAAAAAGCATTTTTCAATTTGTGCGGTCATCCAGAGGCTTGATGGGACACTCACCCACCCACACACACACACACTCACACACACACACACACATCCACACACACACACACACACACACCCTCCACGTGCCGGCTCCGTCTCCTGAGGTTTGGCTGAAGCTGGACAGAAACAACTTCCGATATAAATTACAATCAAGGGGAAGAGTCACTGAACATTTCATTTAATGTGAGTGTGTGTGTGTGTGTGTGTGTGTGTGTGTGTGTGTGTGTGTGTGTGTGTGTGTGTGTGTGTGCATGTGCGTGTGCATGCGTGTGTGTGGGTTGTATTTGTGTGTGCACTGAGTGGTGACCATCTAGTGTTTGACCCCAGAGTGAGTGTTTATGGAGTGAAAAGGTCTCTGGTCAGTGAGCGCCCAGTCTGGGGGGTCCTGCAGAGGAGGAGGGGGTGGAGGTGGCTGGAGTGGAGGCAGGGGATGTGGGGGGGGCATAGAAACCCTGAATAATCTCACGTATGTATGTACCATCACTGCAATCAACCCCAAACAGCCTGAAACCAAAAACTTCTCTTAGCCCCCTTTTTTTTCTGTGTCAACTTGCACCTTGCCCCTGCACCCTGCTAAAGCCCCCTGCACCCTGCTAAAGCCCCCTGCACCCTGCTAAAGCCCCCTGCACCCTGCTAAAGCCCCCTGCACCCTGCACCCTGCTAAAGCCCCCTGCACCCTGTTAAAGCCCCCTGCACCCTGCTAAAGCCCCCTGCACCCTGTTAAAGCCCCCTGCACCCTGCTAAAGCCCCCTGCACCCTGCACCCTGCTAAAGCCCCCTGCACCCTGTTAAAGCCCCCTGCACCCTGCTAAAGCCCCCTGCACCCTGCACCCTGCTAAAGCCCCCTGCACCCTGCTAAAGCCCCCTGCACCCTGTTAAAGCCCCCTGCACCCTGCTAAAGCCCCCTGCACCCTGCTAAAGCCCCCTGCACCCTGCACCCTGCTAAAGCCCCCTGCACCCTGCTAAAGCCCCCTGCACCCTGCACCCTGCTAAAGCCCCCTGCACCCTGTTAAAGCCCCCTGCACCCTGCTAAAGCCCCCTGCACCCTGTTAAAGCCCCCTGCACCCTGCTAAAGCCCCCTGCACCCTGCTAAAGCCCCCTGCACCCTGCTAAAGCCCCCTGCTCTCTGCACCCTGTTAAAGCCCCCTGCACCCTGCTAAAGCCCCCTGCTCTCTGCACCCTGCTAAAGCCCCCTGCACCCTGCTAAAGCCCCCTGCACCCTGCTAAAGCCCCCTGCACCCTGCTAAAGCCCCCTGCACCCTGCACCCTGCTAAAGCCCCCTGCACCCTGCTAAAGCCCCCTGCACCCTGCTAAAGCCCCCTGCACCCTGCACCCTGCTAAAGCCCCCTGCACCCTGCACCCTGCTAAAGCCCCCTGCACCCTGCACCCTGCACGGCCAGGTTGTTGGCAGTATCCTCACATCTGGGAGGAGGAGTTTGCACAGTGATGCTGAGCCCATTTCCAGATGTGGAGTCACAGTGATGTTGGATCTGCCATTCAATAAAACGGGTTAGGGTTAGTTAGGGATAGGGTTAGGTTAGGGTTTGGGTTCTCCTGTCCAGAAGCAGCCATGATGTTCATGATGAGTTTACTGCCAGTCGGTGGATCACATGTCGTCCCTGGACCTGGACTGGACTCTGCTGGACCACATTTCCATGTTTTTGTATCCTAACTCTGGAACGCCGTTCCCTGTGTGCCTCCAGTCCGCTGTGCTGTGTCCATTTCACCCTCCTCTGAGGTGCCGAGCACATCGGACTGGGTTCCATGAGGAGGAGCCCCGACGCTGCTGTCTGCTGATTGGTCGGTGAGGATCTTCTCTCTGGACTGCTGTCTGCTGATTGGTCGGTGAGGATCTTCTCTCTGGACAGACCCACCATCGGCCGGATGAAGCCTGATGGGCTTTGAACACACCGGTGGTTTTGCGAAGCCTTACGTCTCGTCTCTTCCTGTTTTATTTTGACACTCCACTTGTCTTCCTGTCTGTTCTCCTCGGTCCTTCTCATTCACTTCCCAGTGGATGTAAACTTGCCCCTCATGTCTCGGTGTCACATCGCCGTTCTGCCTCAGTCGGTCCTGCGTTCTTCCTTGTGTTCCTCGTGTTTGTGGGTATACCTTTGGTTTGCCCCTTCAGGGCTTGGCTAGCTGGGTTAGCTTGGCTAGCTCTTATCTCCAGTCATTCCACTGGTCCTCTGGAGCTGATGCTGCCCTCTGGAGGACACATTCAGAACCACAGGAGCAAGGACAACTGAAAGACTGAAAGACAAACAATACACGAGGCAACAAAAAGATGTGTGAGCTCCATCTTTACTCTGGTTTGGTCCTAAAACGTGAATAAAACTTTCAGCTCATCGGGAGGAGGTATCTGGGGGAAACTACTCAGATGACTCCATGACTTTGTGGCTGATCCGCTGCTGTTCCTGTGGAATGAATCCCTGGCCTGTGATTGGTGGTTCTCCTCAGGTGGGAGTGTCTGTGTGTGAATGCTGTTTATGCTGGGAGCTAATGGAGCACTGTGGCAGGTGTCAGCTGATTTCCTGCTGCTAATGGCAGCCGCCATAAACAAGCTGACTTCATAAAGAAACACAGCTGCTGGAGGAACTCCAGCTCCTGACGCTCCGCCACACATTTTCTACATCTGATGCTTTTCTCTTGTTTCGCTCCACATGTAAATAAAGAAACATGTCGGTGTGGCAGAGCGTCAGAGGAGCCATCATTACAGCTTTAGAAAAACTTCAAAAGGCTTCAAAATGCTTCAAGACTTTGGATCTTTGGACTGATGATTCACTACAAGTGTCTGATCACGCTTCAAACTCTGGCTCTCTTCATGTTTCCTCTCTGAAGGTTTCAGGGTTCTGAACATCTGACTCATATTTAGATCACATTAAATTCACATTAGCTGGATTACAGTCAATCCACTTTAAATTATTTCATCAAACATTCACAACAATTAGAATTCTTTATTGAAATGTATTCTTGATTTTGATAAAGATTTGACTCTTGATAAACTCTCACATTTTAATTTGAGTAAACAAATCAGCACAAGACAAAATAAAGAAAATACTGCTACAATTATTTTGAAACTGCAGCTTTATATATATAAAACTGTGCTCAGTCCCTTCCTGGGTGGTATCTCCTTCCAGCTGGGTCCTCTACCAGAGGCCCGGGAGCTGGAGGGTTCTGCAGGATCTACCAGAGGCCCGGGAGCTGGAGGGTTCTGCAGGATCTACCAGAGGCCCGGGAGCTGGAGGGTTCTGCAGGATCTACCAGAGGCCCGGGAGCTGGAGGGTTCTGCAGGATCTACCAGAGGCCCGGGAGCTGGAGGGTTCTGCAGGATCTACCAGAGGCCTGGGAGCTGGGGGGTTCTGCAGGATCTACCAGAGGCCCGGGAGCTGGGGGGTTCTGTAGGATCTACCAGAGGCCCGGGAGCTGGGGGGTTCTGCAGGATCTCAGCTGTTCTAGCACTGCTCTCTTCTGAACAGAGATCTCAGATGCAGTTCCTGGTATTTCCTGGAGCCATGCCTCCAGCTTGGGGTTCCTGCCCCTAGTGCCCCCATCACTACTGGCACCACTGTTGCCTTCACAGCCCACATCTTCTCCAGCTGCTGTTCCAGTCCTTGGTGGTTCTCCAGCGGTTCCTGTTCCTTCTTCCTGATGTTCTGTCACTGGGGATCGCTACATCCATCACTGCTGCTCTCTTCTCATGGTTCTCCTGGTTCTCCTGGTTCTCATGGTTCTCCTCCACCACTCCGTCAGACTGATCCTCCTTCACCAGTTAGTCAGTCTGGATTTTAAAGTCCCACAGGATCTGTTCTTGGTTGTTCTCCGCCTCCCTTGGGGGTGTTCTCCATCTAGACTCTGGGTTCTCCAGTCCGTACTCGCCACAGGTGTTTCTGTATGCTATGCCTCAGCCTGGTTCTGGTTCCATGTCTGCCTTTCCGGCCAGCATCTTGCCCCCTGCTGTGAGGTGCTGTACTGTTTCAGGGGCTTCCTGTCTCAGTCTGCTCCGGGGGTCTGGTCTAGTGTGATCCACCATTTTCCTGGTATCCCCAGGTATTTGTAGCTGTCTTCCACATCTCTGATGTTGCCTTCAGGTAGTTCAACCCCTTCAGTAGTGATCATCTTCCCTCTCCTTGATTACTGAACAGATACTTTATTGTTTTAATTTAGAGAAAGTTTATGAAGATTTTTTATCCTAAATTACTGAGGAAAAGTCCCCTATCTCAGCTGAGATTTCTATTTCAAACAGGATTTTTATTTCTCATACGGACAGATAAAGCGTGTTAACGTGTTTAAATGTCTTCCTTCACACACAAACAAACGTTTCAGGCTGCAGCTGCTTCTTGTTTCTGTGATTAAGAACAATTCGACTCCATTAAAGTCAAATCAAATCGCCAAGCAGTTTCCAGCTGGAGCTTCACAACCCGACACGTGCTCGCGCTCCAAGAGAGGATCTCCAACATCCGCCCGCTGTTTGGCTTCCAGAACGTTCTGATTGTTTCTGCAGGAAGATTCAAAGAGCACTTTCAGTGATCTCCAACATGTGGCTCACATCTGCACAGCAGAACAATCACAACCTGCTGGAGCAGCCAGAGGAGACAGCTGGACATTAGCACAGGTAGCATGACACACTACCTGCAGCCAATAACCAAGATGCTAACATAGCACGCTAACTGCAGCCGTAAACCGAGATATTGGCATGACATGCTAACTGCAGCTGCTAACCGAGATGCTAACATGGCACGCTAACTGCAGCCAATAACCGAAATGCTAACATGGCACGCTAACTGCAGCCAATAACCGAAATGCTAACATGGCACGCTAACTGCTGCCACAAACCGAGATGCCAGCATGATACGCTAACCTTAGCCGCTAACGAGATGCTAACTTGGCATGCTAACTGGAACCTCTAACCAAGATGCTAACTGGAAATGCCAACAGGACAAGCTAACTGGCGCTGCTAAGTGAGATGACAACTAGAGATGTTAGCATGATATGCTAACTGGAGCCGTTAACTGAGATGCTAGCATGACATGCTAAATGGATCTGCTAACCGAGATGCTAACATGACATGTTAACTGGGGCCACTAACTGAGATACCACGTGACACGCTATCAGGGGTCTCAAACTCCAGTCCTCAAGGGCCGCAAACCTGCATGTTTTCCATGTCTCCCTGCTTCAACACACCTGAATCTCATGAAGGTTCATCACCAAGTTCAGCAGAAAGCCAGATAACGAGCCTCATTGCAATCAGCTGTGTTGAAGCAGGGAGACATGGAAAACATACAGGTTTGCGGCCCTCGAGGACTGGAGTTTGAGACCCTGTGCTAAATGGAGTAGTTAACCGAGATACTAACTGGAGATGCTAACAGGACAAGCTAACTGGAGCCACTAATCGAGATGCTAACATGACACACTAACTGGAGCTGCTAATCTAGATACTAAGTGGAGATGCTAACAGACATGTGAACCAGAGACAGTGTGTTATCTGGACAGCTGGAGACAATATCTGGCGACAGTAACCAGACATGCTAACTGGAGAGACTAACTGTAGAAACTAACAGACAGGCTAATCAGAGATGCTACCAGAAGACACTGAATGGATATGCTGACAGAAATTACTAACCAACGAGCTCTGTGACGCTAATCATAGCGTTGTTAGCAGAGCTAAACACGGACCCTTAAATAAGAGCACTTTTGTGTAGAAGAACCAATGTTAAAGTACAGAAACAATAACAATCTTGACTGAGCTCTGATCACGTTCAGCAGCGGACAGAACTGATCAAACAGACGTATCATGAGCACTGGCACGGAGGGATTATAATTCAAGGACAGAGATAACATAAGAAACATTTGGAATGACAAGTGGTTGATGAAGGCTATGCTAGTAATGAAACAGCGCTTAAGAGTGAGTTCACTTCGTGTTAGATCATTCTTATGGCTGTACTGTACTTTAGCTTTCAGAGCTGTTCTGTTTTTAATCAGTGAAAGAACTCAATAAAAGCTGAATGATACAAGACCACACACACACACACACACACACGCACGCACACACACCTTGCTGAGCTGTCATTAGCATGCATTAGGTGCTCTGACATGTTGTTCTTTCATTAGCATCATATCGGAGCTGTAGCATTCCTGAGTGACACCTCGGCTGCCACCCCCCTCCACCCCTCACCCCCACCCCCGCCTGAGCCAGTCACAACATTTCACCCCCCCCCATCTGCCCCGATGCCCCCACCTGCCCCCCGCCGTGTTGTTTTGACAGTGTGGGAGAAAACAGCTGCTGGTGGTGCACGGCGGAGCGTTAATGCAGCACTCTGACGCTCGACGCTCGCCGAGGCCCGGACCCGTGGTCGGAATGCGTTCTGTCTTGACACGCTAACGCTGCTATTCCCCGACGTGGTGACTCACCACGGAGTGACAAGTGACGGCTCAAAGGGAATAATCCAGGAGACAAATTACCGGCACATCTAATCTCTCTCACATTAAGAGCGCTGAAAGAGGAAAATGTCAGAGAAAACTTTCAGCCCCGAGTCACAGCTTGAGAAGCTGGAATCCAAAACCACAGAAAGAAAACTGAAGTGTTTCTCATTATTCTCTCTTTGACTTAACAAAACACCAGAGTTCCACATCATCATTTAATGTGTTCTGAGAACCCAGAACTCAACACCGGATGTTAACTGGCTAGCACTACAACAGGGTGGAGGTCTGGAGGTGGAGCAGGGGGTCTGGTGGAGGTCTGGAGGTGGAGTACAGGAGTCTGGTGGAGGTCTGGAGGTAGAATAGGGGGTATAGTGGAGGTCTGGAGGTAGAAGAGGTGGTCTGGTGGTGGTCTGGAGGGGGAGTACAGGGGCCTAGTGGAGGACTGGACATGGAGTAGGGGGTCAACCATGACTTACGGTCTTCTGGCCGTGTATCAGAGGACGAGCGCCTGCTCGTCCTCGCCTCTCCATGTCTGACCACCAGGCAGTCTGTATCTCTTTCTTTGTGTGTCTGCTTCTTCTGACTCGCGCCGTCGGCTTTCTTTATTCCGCTGTTCAAATGCCTTGTGCTCCGCATGACGGCCTCTCACTGCAGCTGCTGGATAGTCCGGTAGTCCGCTCTGAGACCGGACTCTTCAGGGTGTCGCCCTAAACATCCACATCTTTGATCAGGGGAGCTTTCACACATGCATATATTGAGGATTTTCCCAGAAAGTTTTGATTTGGTCGAAAATCCAGATTTTATAGAGCTGCTGTGAAAATGCCCTGAGAGCATTTTAGAGGATTTCCTAAAGCACAGGGACTTTTCACCGTGAGGTTAGACAGAGCTGAAGGGTTCTGGAGGTCCTCTGTTTGCCTGCTGGAGGTCAGTAGAGGTGGGCTGTCCTGGTGGACGTACCTCTAGAAGGACAGGACTTCTGGACTGGCTGTCCAGGGTGGCGACCCAGTCTCAAGGCAATTCCTGATATGAGTCACGTCAATTAATCTATTGAAACGTGTTCAGGAAGATGTTTTGATCACTTTCGTTGTGTCTCAAATGATGATTTTTTAGACTAATACATTTCAAAGGGAATCATCAGGCCATTCCCCCCTCCAGATTAAAGGATTAACCAGTTTTACTAGGGTGCTGTCCACACTAAAAGTAACTTTAAAGGAATACTCCACCCAAAAAACGATTTGGCCTCATTTTCTACTCACCCTCATGCTGAGAAACACTCTGGAGCACTTTTTTGACGTTTCAAATGCAGTTGGAGATGTTTGGGGATTTTCGTTGTCAACAAACAGGGACCGACAGAGCCCGACAGAAAAAATGGTCCATAAAATCCACAAAACGTTTCCATTTTCCTTCATACTGCTCGTCCGCTGTAATCCAAGTGTCCTGAGCGCGTAACGTCCATAATTAATTCTTAACGAGGTCATTTAGTACATTTTAAGAGCCCAAACAGGGCGCTCTCACACAGCTCCATTGCATGTCTGCGCGCGCATCCTGAACTACGGAAGCCGCGGCAGACCAAGCCAGACGCTTGCGCGCTTTCAGCGACTACTTTTCTAAATTGCAAGCGTAGAAGAAGAAGTTCCGCTGTATATATTCTGCTGTGAGTAACCGAGCTGTGGACAATCACAAAAGTGATTGGCTACTGTTTTAAAGCTTTGAATTCGGTGTCCTGCTGAAAGGGCACAAGCGTGTTGCTTGGTCTGCCGCGGCTTCCGTAGTTCAGGGTGCGCGTGCAGACATGCAATGGAGCTGTACAGAGCGCACTGTTTGGGCTCTTAAAATGTACTAAATGACCTCGTTAAGAATTAATTATGGACGTTACGCACTCAGGACACTTGGATTACAGCGGACGAGCAGTATGAAGGAAAATGGGAACGTTTTGTGGATTTTATGGACCATTTTTTCTGTCGGGCTCTGTCGGTCCCTGTTTGTTGACAACGAAAATCCCCAAACATCTCCAACTGCATTTGAAACGTCAAAAAAGTGCTCCAGAGTGTTTCTCAGCATGAGGGTGAGTAGAAAATGAGGCCAAATCGTTTTTTGGGTGGAGTATTCCTTTAAAGATGTGTGTACCCACACTGCTGAACAGAACATTCTGGAAATATCACGATGCATTCCAATCCACTTGAATATAAATGGGGAGAAAAAAATCCACCCATTTTAAGCATGATCTAAACACATATTGGCAATCTATGTGGTTAAATTCTGCTGAAATGTGTTCCATAGTTAGTAAAGAGACATTTTAAGAGAGCCTGACTGAAGAGACTGCAGGACGGACTGGGATTGCAGCAACAGCTACTGTGATTATGGGGACTGAGAGGCAGGAGGTGGAGAATCCGCCTGGAGCTTTATGTTTGCGTTTCTGTTTGAACTAGCTAGCTTAGCTACAAGCAAGCATAGGTTGCTTGCTGATGTGATCAAGTCGCAAAGAATTCTGGGAACTGTAGTCAAAACAACACGGACTGACAACCGGACGGTCCCATATGTACGTTAACCCGCCGTGTGCGTCTCAGAAGCACAGCTGTTCAGCAGGTGTATGTACCAGATCATCCAGGCTTCCACATCTGCGACAAAACCATCTTATCCACTGTCTACAGACAAAAACCCATTTACCCTATTTTAGAAGCAGGGTTGGCGGAATCACGATAACACAAGACCACTGTTTCACTGTTCCATTTAGGAAAAAACTGTATTTTGAAGGAATAACTACAACTCCTTATAGCGTCACAATGTAACGCGACTGAAGACTATGATGTTTGTAGTTCTATTTGGATTACAAATCGAGAGTTTGGATTATGTATAAATGATCTCAAATAAAGAGAATGAACATCTGGAAATGTACTGCAGATAAAGTAAAACGCGTGTTGCGTAAAGCAAGTGTTATAAAGTACATAGTGTTGTAGTAATATTGTGTTTTTTTACACTAGACATGTCGGAGGTGACGAAGTTAGGATGAGCGCGCAGCCTCGCTGTAGACCCGGGTCTGTAAGGACAGAAACTTAATTTAAGCTGTATTCAGAAGAGATCCGCTTATACATCCGTTTTATTCATAATGGAGGCACAAAAGTATCCGAATAATGACAAATAAATGAATGTATTTGTATGATTTATAGCCCTGCTAGCAATGGTGTGATATCTCGCCAGATGCTTGCAACCAGGAGATCTTGTGTTCTCGTGATACCGCCACCCCTGCTCCGAAAATAAGTTCGTCCATCGAGAGTCGATATGGTTTTGGTGCAGGGCCCCAGATGTTCTGGTACCTGCACCTCATACCCGTCAAGTGATACTGTTTTGCCGTATTTTAATACTGGCATAATGTGATTTTATCAGACATGGGTATATCACCATTTCTGTCCGCGAAAAAGAAAAATATACAGCAAAAAAAAAAAAAAAAAAGAAGAACCTAAAATCAACTAGTAACTGGATGCCTGGCTGTCAGTCAAGGTCATGGCCAGGTCTGTGTGTTTGTGATTGGTCGGGGGGCGGGCTTTGTGTCTGCCAGAGGGACAGGGAGGAGCGTTTGTTTTGTTCATGGGGAGCTGGTGAGGGAGAGGAGGCGGGTCGGTGATGAAAGCTGATGGGTGCCATGCTGGAAGTGTATTTTTGGCTAGGGGACTTTGTGTGAACCAGGAACATTCTGAGTGTTCCAGACCTGTTCCCGAGTCCCGGGTGGTGAACTGTGGCGGATCCACTGACGTCCGACTGAAGACTGAACGCCTGACCTGTTCCACCACTGGCTGAAGACAGCAGGACTTTAAACACTCTTTAATTCCAAGTGTACTTATCAAGCTGACAGTTAAGAACTATATTCAGAATTATTATCATTGTGTACTTTCAAATTAATCAATCAACCTTGTGCTAATGTAAATTTGATATTTAGATATTGTTTTTTTATTGTTATTTACTAAAATTAATATTAGCGTTTATTTTTTAAATGATTTTTTTGTGCTACTTGGTTATAGCTCAATACTGTGTCCATAAAAGAGTACATTTAAATAAAATGTTTGAAATTCATCCCTTATTTTGAAAGAAAAGGCTTGAATGGTGTCACGCTCCTCAGTCTACTGCAGATTAAGAAGAATCAGATCCTGGAGGAACAACAGAGCAGCTCTACACACTGTCTGAAGGGGACTGTTGACATGGACACACACACACACACACACACACACACACACACACACACACACACACACACACACACACACACTAAACGAAGCTAACCCGCTAACCTCTGTCCAAAGAGAGAATCAACAGGCTGTGTGTTAGCCGGTCATTAGCATCGCTGCGCTAACAGACGAGCAGCTCAGGTCTGTCAGTACTCAGCAAATCGATTCAGCGGCACGCTCCTGAATGTGTGTGTGTGTGTGTGTGTGTGTGTGTGTGTGTGTGTGTGTCAGGGGGGTCATAGGGTGGGAGGGTGAGTTTTGCAGCGACACACTAGTGGTCCATTCATTAATCACTGAGGTAAACAGGCCATCCAGTGACACCTGGTCGGGTTAATGCCCCGAGACCCCGCGGTAATTACCCCCCCCCCCCATCTCCCCAGGACCCCAGAACCTGGACGGCCCACCCCCCCTTCACCTCCCACACATGAAAGCTTGTGATTATAAAGGAAATGGGAATTAGCAGAAACATTTCAGAGAGGCAGTCTGCAGGAGGAGGGTGAGTGGTGGGGGGCAAAAAAACTTTAGTGGAAATGTCGACTGATTGGAGTTTTCCCCCTGGGGCATGAGGGGGGGGGCAGGGGTCAGGCCCACGCCAAATTAGTAGTGTCTGTTATTTGAAACCAAAATAAAGCAGCAGCAGCAGTAAATGCCCCCCCACCCCCACCCCATGTTGAAATTACCGAGAGGCCGCGTCGCAATTAGCGGTTTGTTTCTCTTAGACTGAAATATACCCATAATTCATAGCTTTCAACCCGCTTCATCGGGAAGACGAATTGGCTGGAGGTAATTGGAACACACGATACGCCAATTTGTTACCCCGAGGGGCAAAAACACGAGCGGTTCGCACGGACCGCCCGTTAGCCAGGCGTGCTAGCAACAGTAGCGATAGCGTCGCTGAAGTGCGCTCTCCCGCAGGCTGTGTCCAGGTTCAGATCGATCCTGAGGGTCCGATGAAGAACCGAAGAAAATCAAACACAACCAGACAGACCCGAACAGAACCAGACAGAACCAGACAGAACCAGACAGACCCGAACAGAACCAGACAGAACCAGACAGACCCGAACAGAGCCAGACAGAACCAGACAGAACCAGACAGAACCAGAGAGAATCTGAGCAGCAAACGCAGATTTTATTCTCATCAGGATGGTGAAAGCTTCAGGCTGAAATTGCAGCAGATGCAGAGCTGGATTCCTCTCCCGCCCCCCTGTCTTGGCCCTGCCCCTACTCCTGCCCCCTCTCTTGCCCCCCCTCCTGCCCCTCCGCCTGCACCGCCGGGGCTATTACACAAGTCCCTTAATGACACTTAATGATTTAATTGTGCAGAAATCATGGAAACTAAGTGATACATGGCTCACTCATGCTGACATTTAACAGACCCTGGTCCATGTGCCCCCCCAGGAGGAGGAGCTGCATGCTAACACATGCTACCTGTTAGCATTACAGCCGGAGTTCAAATCAAACTTAAATTAGCTTTGAAATATGTTCTCCATGATTGAATTTCAAGTGCTTAAGGTCAGACGGACTCAGAGCTGAAATTTGTGTTTTGGATTTATTCTACTGGAAAAAAAAAGCAGAAGCTGAGCTTTCAGCTAAAAGATGAAGCTTCACTACTAGCTCGCTAACGGCGCCCGCAGTTTTCAATACTTTTATTCAATTTCAGCAGTTACGAGCCAGTTGGCTTGTGCTGCTGCATTATTATATTATTAATTATCATACTACTTGATTTTTTTATGCTAATGAAGCTAGCATGCCGATACGTGTGTCTTATTATTCAGTTCTGTTGAGCTAGCATTAGTTAGGTAACCGTACACCGGCCCCCTGTACAGCTGTGTACAGCCTTTTTCAGGCTTTCATTCCACTGTTCGTTGCTACTTCATTCATGATCGGTGAGCTTGATTGATCTGCGGGCCTCGACTTTTGATTCTCATATATTTTGCTGAGAGCAGGCTGGTTAGCTTAGCGTCAAGTCGTTAGCGTCTGGATGACCAGCGAGCGTTGTCTGTAGACACGACACCAGGAAACCTTGAAAGCTAAATCTGTCCAGTCTCAAAGTATCAGCGATAAATTGCTGATTACTGTCAGAGCGCTGGGCCTCTTCGCTGGCTTCACTTCCTTCTTCAGACTCCAGATTCTTCAAACGAGCCGTGCTAACGCAGAAGAGTCCGAAATGGTAAACAGATCAGTAATTATTCACATCAGTGAGATCCACATCTGCCTGACTGATAAATGGAAAACTACACTTAACATCCTCTTGTGTAATGCTTCTTTTTGCTTCTTCCACTCTTGAAAATGGGAAAGTTTACAAGTGCTGAGCAATAAATGAGGCCTCAAGTGCACTTAAAGTGACAGCAAGTGTGGATTTAAACGTCTGTGGGTCTGGGCGTGCGAGGAGCCGTTAACCTGCATCAGCGGCCTTAATGGTGGAGCTAAATCCTCCATGTGAGTCGTATCAACAAATGACTTGAACGGCTAAACACAGCTCTTATAAACACGGAGACAGGTGGTAGATGTGAGCTAATACATGTTAGGACTTCATTACTGAGTGACACTGCAGACAAATGAGCCTTTTTCTAAACGAGGCCTCGGAACGCAGCACGCCGGAGCAGCCGCTGACAGGAGGCGGTGCTTCTAATGGTTCTGGCTCGGGTCAGAACGTTTCAGTTCTGCTCCAGTCAAGAATTCTTTCCAGCTACCGCAGAATGCCAACACAAAGAACGCTTCACGATAAACCAAAACTACCAGGAAGTGGCAACCACAGAGGAAATCTTCTCTTTTCTGATCAATTAGCTGAACAGAACTCTTTACTTCAGTAACTTCTGCCTTTTTAACAGTCTTAACAGAGTTTTATCCACAACATGAATTTAAGAAGTCAAACTACTGAGGAGTTCTTTTCAACGGGCTCAAAATCTGCAGCTTCAGCGAGAGTCCTGTTAAAACCATTCAGGCATTTATTGAAGCATTAATCAGGCTGACATTATAACCAGAACATTTCACTAACAGACATTTTCACAGACACGATGTTTTCAAGTGAAATATTTAAAATTAAAGAACTAAAGAATTAAAGAAAGACTAAGAAGATAGAGAAAAAAATGAGATAAAGGAATAGAGGAAATTAGATGAGATTTTTCTTTATTTGCCCCACAGTGCTTTATTTCAGCGGCAGGTGTTCAGGAAACAGAAAAGCAGCAAAAGAAAAGATCACGAACAGTAAATGTCAAATATTCACCGTCTATGGAATAAAAATGTCCACAAGGTCTTTTTCCTCAGGAAGTTTCCTCCAGTTGACAGTTTTTATCCTCCGTCAGTGGATCTGGGACAGTGGTGGACTGCACCGTCACACACGGTGTTCTGGACACACTCCGTCCTGCTCCGGCTACAGCCAGTCGGTCCACAACGCTAACGTGTTCCCTACCTGCACACACACACACACACACACACACACACACACACAGCAGCTGCACACACAGGCCGGCCTGAAGCCTGCTGACAGACGGCTTTAAACTGGATGTAGTGAGTGGATTGTGTTTCATAGACAACCTGACTCAAGTCAAACAAACACAAAACGCTCCTGAATGGCGATTCTTCATGATGAGGTCTGAGCGTCCCGCTAACGCCGCCGCCCTCCAGGGAGACATGGCAGTAATCCCGCTCCGTGTCCGCGGAACGTTCTCATGTCTGAAGTCAAACTGCAGACATGAAGGTTCTCCGCCGCCTGGCGGAACGTTCAGCACCGATCCGAGAGGTAAACACGTCTTCAAAACACAAAGGGCGAAGCCCAATTCTCTGCTTAATCCTCAATCTTACTCCTCATTCCTCAAAATGCGCCCTCGTGAAATTAAGTGCTGTCCCATTCCTAAACAAGTTGAGGAAAGGAGCGAGACTGAGGAGCGTTATCTCCCTTAATTTTGAGATTCTACGAGACCTACCTTGGAGTTAAGGATGACCCAGAATGCTTGTTAATAGTTCGTTTTGCTGTTATATTATTAATAAAACATTTTGTATCTTACTTTGGGACTAATTGTATTAAGTTTCTATCACAGATAATATTTACAAAGGCTATTAGAAAGAAATCAAGAAAATTCATTTGAATGCATTTATTAACAAGGTCACACAGCAAAATGTTAAACATTTCTAATGCAGGGCGCATTACTTACAGTTATAAAGGGCGTTGTTATGGATCATTGACCAAAATTATTACTGCTGCCAGCCCCCCACCACCACCACCACCACCACCACTGCGCTAAATTCTGCAGCGCCTTGACAACGGAGAGGGGAAAAAAAACAAAACAAAACAAAAAAAACAGCGCTCCACGCGTGTGCGCTCTCTCTCCTTCGGACGGTCCAAAGAAGCGTCGCGCTAGCCGCTAGCACATTCCCGACGGTCCAAAAACTCCCCGCGGCGCGCGCTCCCCCCTGGCCAAACTTTTTTCCTGCAGGAAACGCTGCACTTCCGGCTTTCTTCTACCCTCTTGCGCAGTGCTGCCCCCTGTGGTCCATGGACGTAACTGTCTTTAAGGGTTGTCCCATTTCCAAGTGACATTACATTCCTTAACACTTGTTTTTAGGAGGCACTTAATTTGAGATTGAGGATCAAGGTTGAGGAGTGAGGATGAAGCAGAGAATTGGGATTGGGCCAGAGACTCCCCGACCGTCTGCAGCTGGAGTCTCTTCAGCACCGCTACGTTTGTACGTGAGCTAGCAGAGAGAGCTAGCTATGATGCACCTTTTACTTCCTGTTTGGATTGATGTCTTCTGTTATTTTATTCTGAAATGTATCTCTTAGCAGTAGTCAATTTCAGCAGATTTAACTATTTTCATGCTGTTCATCATTTCAGCACTTTATCACTTTTAGCAATTTATACATTTAAAGGGGACATGTTATGCTTTTTTTCACTTTGTGCAGAGTTTCTTATAGCAGTATGTGTTGCGGGAGCCTCATTGTGATGTTCAAATGTGAAAACTGTGTGTTTCCTCCCTGTCTTGCTGCACCACATTTTGTGAAAATGAAACTGAAACTGATTGGGTCCACTTATCCTGAAATAAGTGGATTTAACTCCTCCCCCTGACTGTGCCCCCGCCGCGTGTGTGTGTGTGTGTGTGTGTGTGTGTGTGTGTGTGTGTGTGTGTGTGTGTGTGTGGGCATGGCCAGATGCGTTCAAGTGCATACCGGGAAGCAGGCTCAGAAACAGCCTGTTCTGAGGAGGCTCCTCAGAGCCACTTTTTAGACGCTAAAACTCCGAACAAAGGATGAATTTGCGGTGAACAAACTTAAATACTATGTTTTTGGGCTTCTGAGACCGATATGACGTGACTGAAAAATAGCATAATATGTCCCCTTTAACCGAGTAAGACTTTGAATTGCCTTAGGTCATTTGTATTTCAGATGTCTTTTAGGTTTGTATTTTAAGCCTTTCTCATGTCAGTTCAGTGACTTTCAATGATAGTTTTAGTAGCATCATTTTTTTGCCGTAGCTCTGTCATTTTTGCCCTCTATAAAAATTAAACATATGAAGTTCGCTCTCCAGTGGTTTCACAGTGACATCTCCACTGGACTCGGGGAGCGTCAGACCAGCTAACCGGCAGAGCTGAGGCGGGAATGTGTCGGTCTGCCCGGAGGCCTGGGGCTGCTCTCCGGGTTCCCCTGCTCCCAGAGGACGGCGGTGGAGCGTCCACAGCCCGAAGCAGCGCTGGACTCCGTTGGCTTGTCGTCTTCAGCTAATGTGAATTCCTGCTCAGTGTTTCTGATTTCCACAGCAGGTGATTCACTCAATCACAGCCGCGACTCGGGTTTCCCCCGACCCCGCACAGAAATGTGAAATTACACGCTGACCTCCCAGAGAAAAGCCCGCTCTTTAATGTGCATCCCAAAATAAACCGGAGCTGATGAGCCGACGGCGGGTTGAACCCGTCACACAGCTGCGCGCAGAGAAAGGTTTCTGCATCGATAACCATCAATCCGGCCGTCAGGAGGGGCGGGCTGCAGGTCAGAGGCTGCCACATGCAATCAGAGCGCACGGCGAGCGGGGCTGAGCAGACACAGATGGGACGGCACGTGGACGGCTGCCGACGCTAACGCTGGCGCTAGCAGGCGCTAGCACGGCGTCTTCACGCTTCAGGCTTGGTCTCCTGCTTCCAGAGCTTCGTCCGCGGCCTCGACTCGCTTCCCCTCCAGTCAAACGGCTTCGTCACAGGAGTTTCTCTCCTGAAAGAAATCGTCTTCACTTCCTCCCTCTTTCATTTACTGTCTGTATTTTCAGTCTGGATGTTGAAATAAAATCAAGATTCACTCTCAAATATGAGCTGAAATCTACTAAAATAAAGAAATAAATCTCTGAGAAAAATAGTGCTGAGATGTGGCAAAAACTTTAGAGAAACATTTCTATAAAGATATTAATGTGAGGAGTGGAAAACGATAATGGAGAAGTGGTAGAAGATAATGAATCAAACATGGTCAAATGTAAATTATAATAGAAACATTAGTGGATGGTTATGTTAAAAAATCAAACTGAGTGGTGTAAATATAGGTACTTCTCCCATTCTGACATTTTAATTACTGTACATTTTTCATAAGAGTATAAATTGTTCATTTGAGTAAAGTAAAAAAAAAAGCTGGATGTGCTCAGAATGTGAAGAGCTAAAGTGATATCCCTGTTCAAATATAAGGAGAATTGAAAGATCAGGATTAATCCAACTTTTATTAGCTTTATTTTAATTTCTTAACTATCTAATCTTGTCTTTTAATTATCTTTTCATGGCTCTATTGGTTTCTTGTAGGGATGTCCCGATCCGATCTCGTGATCGGAAATCGCCTCGATCACGTGATTACGGATCGGGATCGGAAGTTTCCTCCCGATTTGGACTCGGTTGGATACATATGTTTATTTTTTCTTTCATTTCCTTTTTAACCCATCGAAGCCGGGACGCATTTACGGTAGTGGCGTTGTTGCGCAATTCTATCATTAAACCCGGAAGCGCTGCTGCACAGTTCTACCATTGACGGCGGTTCTTTTTTTTCTTCTTCTTTGCGCTAATCAGCTGTTCTTGGGCAATGCAATGCATCAAACTCGCACACATGCATAACTGGTCCTGTTTCCGGGTCCAGATCGTGTTGCTGCACTGCCTCCTAACTTTGTATTGAACATTTCTGGCCGCTGCTGCACACTGAAGTGGTAATGCGTGCCCGGCTTTAATGGGTTAAATGAGATGTATTTAGGTTTTCCGTGCTACAAAAAGATGTAATTATAGAGAGACGGCAATATGTGCAACATACTGCTGTGTTGTTTTGAATTGACGGTAAGAAAATAAAAAAAGAGAACTTTTCATAAGCTTTTTATTTTTTAAAAATTTTTTATATATATATATATATATATATATATATATATATATATATATATATATATATATTTATACACATATATATATGTGTGTATATAGCTAATGTACATATTTTACTATATTAGAAAAGAATCGGATCGGGACTCGGAATCGGCAGATACTCAAAATGATCGGGATCGGACTCGGACTCGGTGGCAAAAAAACCTGATCGGGACATCCCTAGTTTCTTGTTTAGTGTCTATGGTTATAATTTCTTTTATGTGATGTCTTTTTCTGAAGTCCTCTGTCTAAATATAAATTGCATGTATTAAATGGTTAGAATGAGCAAACAGCTGAACATGGCGGTGATGAATGAATGAGAGTGAGATCCATCACTAACTCTGGTCTGAATGTCGAAGACTTTGGGGTTTCTCTCTGCCGTCAGCAGCTCTTCGCTCCACGATCATCCTGAAATGGCTCCGATACTAAAGGTCACACTATTAAACATTCTGACTGTCATAATAAGAGCAGGAATGCTCCTTGAAGCCTCCTCACTCTCACTCCACTGAACCTTCAGATGAACGAGCTGCCGGCGGGTTTAAAGTTGTGCAGAGGAGCGTGATGAGGATGACGGAGCAGCCTGGAGGGAATCAAACTCGGCCCCCGTCAGGAGGAAAACTTCATTAGTGATCAACACCTGAAGACTGGAACAAAGAGGCTCGTTGATCGGGAGTCTCTGATTAACCCCGCCGAAGGTGTGGCGTCACTCCAGGTCTTCAGAAACCTTCAGGAACGAGGAGAGTGTTCAGAACTGAACCTCACCTCGGTGCAAAACATGCCCCAGTTTGACTTCATAGCGAGGAAAATCCATTTGAGTCTTCTAGAAATAGAACCAGTGCGGTATCAATAAGGTTAGAACAGAATATATATTAATAAATTCAACCTGCATTACCAAGGATCTCCAGCAGGGGGAACAAGCTTCAGGCATGTTTGATGTTTACAAAGAAAAAAAATCACAAAGTATTCTACCTCTTACGTTTATTTTCTTTATATGAATATAAGAGAACTAATAACATCTGACTAGAATTTAATCTTTATTTATATCTGTTTAAGCTTAATGTAATGTCTCTTATAATAATTATAGAGCAGTACTAAACAGTACGAACTGGTGTCATTTATGTAGCGCTTTTCTCCAAAGCGCTTTACAACGTGAGTCGCATTCACCCATTCACACTGATGGCTGAGGCTGCCGTGCAAGGAGCAATTTGGGGTTCAGTATCTTGCCCAAGGATACTTCAACATATAGCCAGGGGAGCAAGGGAATCAAACCGGTCACCTCCGGTTACTGGACGACCCACTCTACCGCCTGAGCCACAGCCACCCCCTAGAAATTCATTTAATTATTTAAAAAGAAATTCCAAAATTAAATAAATGAATATACCATGAAATGATTATTCAAATGTGACATTAATTAATTAAAATATCAATTCATTTGATCTAAAACAACAACAAAGCATAATTACTTCACTAACTAATTATTTCAGTATTAGATGAATTTATTTTATCTGTCAAGATGGAACAATAACACAGAAACTAAAACAGCTTTCACTTAGAACACCATAAACTAGGAGCGGTGTCGAGAACAGCGCCACCCAGTGTATTGGAGTATTTCTACTTGCTCTGCATTAATCCTAATGCCTGCTATCCAGCAGTCTGCAGGGGAACCAATCAGGAGCAAAGACCCGCCCACCAACTTCAATTCATGAACAGATGCAACAAGAACTATGAAAACTTTAAATAATTCATTAAATTGTAAAATGATTAAACATGCTTAGTACAGAAATCAAAGCGACATTTTAAAGAATTAATTTCTGTCGCGTTTTACGGAAACCAGAAGGTACGCAAAGTGCTTTTCATAAAACACAACTGGAAAGTAGCACAACAAAAATGAATTTAATAGTGTGTTTATTTCATTTTGGCACATTTAGTCCTCCATAGTCGGCAGAATGAATAATGTGATTTACTTGTTCTGTGAGAAGAAATGAAGAAATGATACTGTACCTCTGAATGGTCCACTTTGTTCTTATAAAACGACTGAGAGGAAGAACAGTGTCGTGTGAAATAAGCTGTATTCTGCTCTGAGTACTGCTGTCTATAAAAAATGTATTCAACTAACAGATGGAAATGAAAGAACCAGAAAAGTTGTATCCAGTGAGAGTTCTGGGTCCATTTCAATCCAAGGAGGACGTGAGTGTTTTTAATGAGGATGCATTAAGAGGACGGAGGCCTGAGCAGCGATCGCCAGGCTTCTGGCCGAACCGACGGCTTCAACTGTCTCACTTTATATACCTCGACAGGAAGGAGACACTGATTAAATCCTGATGTTTACCACTTACTGCTGCTTTCATTTTGAAAAAAATATGATGATGCTTTCTCTTGATGTGCATTTTGACTTTACAATATACAAGTTAGAATACTTGTAAAGATTTCAGCCTTTCCCAGTATTTCATGTATGTGTGAGAAGTTCTTTCTCCAGTGGTACAAATAGGCTCAGCTTTCTGGGTGTTAGCATGTAGCATGTAGCATTTGGTATCCAGGCTCTGCAGCGGTGGTTCTCGGCTCTGCAGAGCCTCTGTGTGTCGTTTACATTAAAATGAGTCGGTCCGTCTCAGACTGATCCATTAGCTCACTGAGTTTATCCACCTCATTCAAACTGTTCTTTTTCTTTAACGGTTCACTTTTTTCTCTTAATTTTTTTGCATGTTCGAAATAAAAGCTTAAAATCTAATCTAATCTCATCTAATCTAAAATAATCTGATCTAATCCTGGTTCTGGAAGAGCAGTAACACACCCTCAGCAGGAGAGATGCTGCTCGTTGGCAGCTATCGGCCCGTGGCGAGGTTCAAACACCAGCCGGCGGCGGCGGCCAGCACCATCCATCTCCTGAGCGGACGGCCGCTCGCACTCGCTTATCGCCCCAGCTATTGGCTGTTTACAGGCGCTGCGGTGTGAAGGAATTCCCCCGGACACGGTGATTACTGCTCACTCTGGAGGCCACTGCAGCACGGGCAGCGAAACCCTCCGAGGCGTCCGGGCTTCAGGGAAGCAGCCGAGCCAGAGGTTACTGTGTTCCCACGGAGAATTAGCACGGCGCTAACAGGGCAGCAGAACACCCAGGGCCACAACCCGCTGCCGCACGGCCACGCCGGCCTGCGGCTCCTCTGAAGGGTCAGTCCACCTGGAAGCATCTCACTGACATTCACACAACACACTGGACACACTCATCTGACCTCCTGAAAACAGAAAAACAGATCAAACTGCTAAAAGGTCCAGAACAGAAAATCACCAGAGATGATCTGAAATGAAAGCAAGAAAAAAAAGTTTTCACTGAAGAAACAGATAAATGACTCGATCTGAATGAAAACGACACTGACTGGTAATTAAAGGAATAAAAGTAATTTCTTAAAAATTTGTTTTGAAAAAAATTAAACAGCAAATAAAACATAAAACTAATATATATCGCTATCACAATGCAAAAAGGAAGAACAGATAAATGAGCAGAAATAACTAAAAGTAAGAAAAATAAGTAAAGTTTATTTTTAAAGCAGATAAAATCACAAAGTGCTGTACAGAACAAGGAAAAGACAAGATAGTTAAATCTTTGCAATATTTAGCTAAAAGCTTCTCTGAATTAAAGTGTGTGTGAACTGACGAAACATCTGAAAGAGTCAAAATAGACAAAAAGGTTAAAACTGCCACTGATGAAGGGCAGACAGCTGAGATTACAGCAGCTGAAATACAAAAGGCTTAAACTGTTTTAAAAAAGATGTTCAAAAAAACTGCTATAAAAGCTGAAAAGAAAATATCAGCTTGAATGGCCAAATCAAATAATAAATAGGTAAAAAGGAGAAGCAGCCAAAGGATTGAAAGTCCTTCGAATGCAGTTAAAATTCAAGGGAAGCCTTAATTTTCTAGAACTGACTAAAAAGACAACAAAAAAACCTGAAACGGGAAAAAAAGCTTGAAGTCAACTCGAGCAGCTGATAACGGCCAGAAAATGTAAAACAGCTCAAATCAGACAGAAGAAAAGGATAATTCCACAAACATGGCAGATGTGGTTTAATCAAACTCATGAAGCTCAGAGGAGTGAGCCGGAATACGGGGGAATCGAACCGTGGTCCTGAGGCGGAGCTGCTTCAGAGGCTCTGGCGTCCCGGCTGCTGTCGCGGACTCAGACACAGTTTGGGGGTTCTGTCGTGAGCGTTCCGTCTGGGTGGTCCGCGCCGGGCTCCTCCATGTGGAAAAGTGAATTAGCGCCCGGGCAGCGTTGGGATCTGGAAACATTCTTCAGCTTCCAGAGCGAAGCTGAATATAGAGCGGTAATAAAACACCTCCCGCCGGCGGCGTGTTGTTTCACCAAATAACATGGAACTGCCCATTACTCCCCATTAAGGCTAATGGCCGCGCTAATGAGGATAATTCCATAAAAGGCTCGCTGTGTGTTAGCTCAAACTGTAACGCTCCATTACTCGGGGTTCAAACATGACCATGTACTGGAACGGCCACTCCACTGCACCACAGCCTCGCTGTAAACCTGAGTTCTTCACATGAGACAGTCAAGTGTCGAGGTCCTGCTGCTCTTCTGGTGGGTTTTCTGAGTCTAACAACATTTATTCAGAGAGGAGCCTCAAGATCAACGTAAACTCAGACCAACCGTGTTCATCTTTAATTCTGAAAACAGATCTACATACACAGCTGTACAGCTGCTGTTAGCATTAGCATTAGCTTTAGGGACGGCGTGGCTTCCAATTAGCATGGACACAGCTGTACAACTACTGCTAGCATTAGCCACACCAAAGTACTGTGTGGGTTCAGTTAGCATGGACACAGCTGTACAGTTGCTGTCTCTGCATACTGTTAGCATTAGCATTAGCATTAGCCAAACCAATTTTCTCAACAGTCACTTTTCAAAGTCTGATTCAAGAATTACTCTGAATATTGTTGCCGTTCTTAAAGCTAATCTCATAGTTTAATTCAACTAACACCAAGCATGACTTGTTTCCTGGCTGTGAGCAGCAGCTAGAAGCAGGGGAGCCAGGCGATGGTTATTTCACCAGAACCAGGGGAGCCAGGCGATGGTTATTTCACCAGAACCAGGGGAGCCAGGCGATGGTTATTTCACCAGAACCAGGGGAGCCAGGCGATGGTTATTTCACCAGAACCAGGGGAGCCAGGCGATGGTTATTTCACCAGAACCAGGAGAGCCAGGCGATGGTTATTTCACCAGAACCAGGGGAGCCACGTTCTTGAGGTATTTCTACTGCGATTGTAACAGTTAATCTACAGTCGAAATATGATCTAGATTACCCATCAGAGTGAAAGTAAGCTGAGCTAATTTTCTGCGTGTCATGACTGCTAGCTTATATTATTATTATTCATAAGAAAATTGGATTAGTTTTTGTATTGATGAGTTGTTTTCATTATTATGGATACAGCGAGTCTTTTATCACATTTTTTTTATCACAGTTAAAACAGTGAAAGCTAGTCTTGTTAATTCTTATAACAATTGCTTTGTTTATACTTTGTTAGCATGGGAGCTACTCTTCTTTATATCATGTCCATACAGAATGAACTGATGCTACGTTAAAGTCTGTGGCTGCAGCTCGCCTGGTTAGAATTATCTGGCTAGTTGGTGCCGTTTTTCTGTCTGCTAGCTTTAAATCACGGATGTGACGTAATGACGATATTTAAAAAGCTGGTTAATCATTTACACTTTGTCCTGATGAAACAGATCTAAATAATAGACTTCAGTTCAGTTTGGCAGCAGAGATTTTTTTTTTTTTTTGCTTGCATTTCGTCCAGTTTCCACAAAAACTGACATCGTCTTTAGTAAAGGAGACGTTTTTTTTCAGCACGCATTGAATATTCAGAGCGGCCTGACTTGGTGGTGGGGTTGTTTTCATAGGAGAAAGCCAGCGTAGCGTATTAATTGTGGATCTGGTGGGCCGGGCTGCGTCTGATTAGCTGTTGTCCCAGGTGCTGTGTGTTTGGAGAGAGAGGCTTTCCAGCATTAAATACTTGACAGGGGAAGTCTCTCCGGGGCCAAGGCTGCACAGCCGCTCCACATTGAAACACTTTCTGCGTGATTTGATTTCCTCCGCTTTGTGCTGCTAAACGTTAGGATTTATGTAACGGAGATCACAGCGAGCGGCGAGCGGCGCTAAGCGGCGCCGCGGCCAGGAACTCCGGCAGAAAGCGGCAGGTCTGACTCAGAGCTGCAAACCCAACAAACCCGGCCCAACAATTAGCATTGTTTTGTTAGCGGGAGCATCCGGGGGGAGCAAGACGGGGCCTGCTGCGCACCGGGCGCTCCGTGCCCGCTTTTCAACGGGCGAGATTAGGCCGGATTGTTGTCGTATGAGTGAATGGAAACGGTGGATTACTGCCACGCTGTTTAGACTGCCGGGGACCGAAGACGTGGCAGCTGCAGCGGCGTCTTGCAGCCCGAGCAGCGGCCTTCTAACGGCACGTTTCAATGGTGACCCACTGCACCGAGCCCCCGAACACACACACACACACACACACACACACACACACACACACACACACACACAAAACCCCCACCCAGCAGCCAACCAGCTGAGGAGCCCCTAAACGGAGTTGATTAGCGCAACTGGAGGACTGAGGAACTTTGATTGCTGTTTAAAGGAAACAGCCAAGATACACACACACACACACACACACACACACACACACACACACACACACACACACACACACACACACACACACACACAAGCAGACCTCCCACTCGCATATTTTCAGCAGTGTGTCAAACTAACCGTGAAGCAATGAGAGTAACACTCACCGCTAATAGCGAAGTGACTCACGTTAGCCCCGTTAGCTAGCGCGGGCGCGCCACGGCGTTACAAACCCAGAGCTCTGCTCCAGCAGCTGGACGGCAACGGCGGCGGCAGCAGCCGAGGCCCGCTAAGGACCGCCCGGTCCTGAACGCCGGTGAAGCTAAGCTAACGCTAACCTAAAGCAGCTCGCAGCTAGCATAGAGTAAGAACATCACCCACAAACAAAGTATTCAGTCAATAACAGCTGTTGGTGCACAGTTTTGAGTGTGTGGATCTCATTTAACTTCTAAATACAACGTTAAAAAAAATCAAAAAGATAATTTTTGTCTACTTTTCAAGAAAATTCATGTGGAGACAAAAAAAGACATGTTAAAGTAAAAATAGTTTTTTGCATTTATGAATGTTGAATTTACATTGCCACCATATTTAAACCATCAATTTGATTATTTGTCATAATAATTGAATTGTGAATTAATGACCCCCCCCCCCCCCCCTGCCGCTCACACTCAGTGCTCACGTTGTTCTGGTGGTCCGGCTCAAACACATTAGCGGTGGTCCGGTGCCAAGTGGTGTGTGTTCACACACACTTCAGTTTCCAGCGAAACCCTCAAACTCAGTTTACACAGACGGGAAGCACGAGGAGGCCAGAGCGCCTCCAACCTGCTGCTCCGCTCACTTTTATTAGGAAATGAGCTCCAACGAGAGGAAACGACAGCACACACACACACACACACACACACACACACACACACACACACACACACACTGTTAATGGAACTTTTCTGCCTCCAGTCTTGTAAATACGAAGCCCATTGCCAGTGACAGGAGGTATTGTTAGGTTAAATATGTCTTCCTCTGCACACACACACACACACACACACACACACACACACACACACACACACACACACACCAATTTCCATCATTACAGGCCTAAATTGTTGCTTCCTTCAGTTGTGGCTGAACTGGATCCTGCAGGATAAATACAATTATCTCCCAGCTGAAGCTCTTTTACAGCTTTTAACACACACACGGGACTTTTCACACTTTCTTAAAAACAAGTTTGAAAAATGGGTAAAATAAAAAAAAAAAATCCTCCATCCAGTGGTGTAAAATTCAGACTTTCATTATTTTCACAGCGAAAACAATACAAAATCCAACAATATTCAGCTGGATTTATTAAAAAAAAAAAAAAAGGTGCTTTATTGAAACACAGTGAAAAACATTGAACTGCTGGTTTCTCCCAACAGCGTCATTCAAAGCTGTTTATCTCCTTTAATTCAACATTTCACATTATGAATAAAAATCAACAAATCTACATGACTAAAAACTGATAACATCACGAAATGCAATTCTAATTGAAATATTTATTTTTACCTATAGATAATTCCTCAACCTACGAAAAAATAATTAAAGGTCAATAAAATTAAAAATATATATATTTATGGAATCCATTAAATATATAAACAAGCAGCATTAATAAAAATATTAAACCTATATTGTTCTTTTATTTTGAAACCAGTGAATATTAAGACATGTTCCAAACTAAAATAAGATTTTTTTAAAGCTTTTAACTTTCTGTCTGAAGTATTTTAGTGGAATAAACCCCGTTAATAGACTCTTATCCTCAGCTCACTCATCAAACTGTTTTTCTAACGTCTTATTTCCACTTTTCACCAAAAAGTTTTCCTTTAAAACTTTCTGGAAACTTTTAGAAACTCTGCAGTCTCTCAGATGATGAACTCTGGAAGGCATGGAGGTGCCTCCTCCTGTGTGTGAGCCCTTCGTGGTGAGGTGGTGCAGTGGGTCGTCTCTTGGCGGGTAGGTTCGATTCCCTATCTGTCCACATGTTGAGGTGCCCTTGAGCAAGACGCTGAACCTGGAGCTGGCCTCAGTGGACAGACATGGCTCTCCAGCCAGCCATAAGATTATGACCACCTGCTTTAGCAGCCCCCCCCCCGCTGTGAGAGCAGCCCTGACCCCGGGACTCACACACTCCTCCAGACCTCTGAAGTTCTGAGCGCCAGAGATCCTTCCGGTTCTGGAAGTTGTCCTGTGCGGGACCACCGCCGCCGCGCGTGACCCCGTCACCGCTTCGCCTCTTCCACTCGTCATCAGACACGATCGGAACCCGCCGCCCTCCTGCTGCCGCTGACGAATCAGAGAATCAGAGAGAACCGGCAGACACTTCCTGTCAGGCGGATCCCAGACGTGGTGAATCGTTTCAGATCTTGGTCCATTCATTGCTGCTCAACTCATTTTGTTTCAAAGACTTGCCACACGAGGATGTTTTGAACTGGGTTGAAATTTAAACTTATTTATTGATTATACTGATGAAGGTTCCCTGGAAAGTTCCCATAATCCCAGATTAACGTCGACAAAGTCCTTCAAATCCTCATTTCCATCCACCTTTCTATTCCCAACGTCACTGAACGATCACTGTGAGATTCATCTGAAAGCTCGGGGATCTGAGGTGGAGCGGGTGGTGCAGACACAGGGTGGGGGTGGGGGTGGGGGTGGGGGTACATCTGAAAGCAATCGGCCGTGTGACAAAAGGCAGACATAACAGTCTGCTCCGACACTTGTTACCAGCACATAAACACTTGCCTCGGCGGTGGCGGCGGGCCGCGCTCCGTCTGCTGTTTATCAAGAGCTAATTAACTGTTAATTTGAAGCCTTTGGGTTCAAGCACGCAGCCAATTCATCACCACCCTCCCCACAGCGCCCCCGGGGGGTGGAGGGGGGTCTGCCGGCCCCCACCGTCCTCCACGGGAATCATCTGTTCTGGATCCTCCCAGACACAAAATAAAGCCACATGGGAGCATCATGGGAGAACTGGCTGCTCTTTACAGGAAACTCCGCCGTGCTGGGTGCTCATCATCATCTGCCACAGATAACCAGCTAACCAGCTAACCGGCTAACCAGCTAACCAGCTAACTGGCTAACCAGCTGACCAGAGCGATAACAGCAGCTTCTGCCATCAGACGGTCCAGAGACTCACGCAGCTCTCCTCCTCTAACTCAAGGTGAAAACAGAAGAAGGTTCTGACTGAAGTCAAAACTGAAGCAGAGGACTCAATACTGCCCCCTAATGGACACAACTAGTACAACAAGCACATACACAAACTACTGTCACTCTTCTTTAACTGATTCTCAGAACAATCAACACTTTCACACGGTTCACATCATTTATTCTTCTTTTTAACCAAACATAGAGCTTCAGAAAATTATATGAAAGACTTTAAAATAGTCAGAAAATGAGAGTAGTAACATGTAATGTGTTGTTTTCAGGATGAAACAGAGTTCTTTTTTAGTTCTCACTTTAAAGGATTAAAGTAAGCCTTAAAATACCAAGACACTGAATTTAAAATTATTACAGTGAAAGTAAACTCACTTTTAGCAGATTACACGACACACACTCACCTCTCACAGGTAACCATCACACACACTCACCTGTCAAGTGCAGAACATGAGTTTGACTCTAACTGAGACGTTTAAGGTCGAAGCTGTGAGGAGCAGAGACGTTTCTCCAGGTTATCTGAGGGCCGCTGCTGTAACGGTGTGTGTTACAACAAACAAGTGTCTGCCTGTGTGTGTGTGTGTGTGTGTGTGTGTGTGTGTGTGTGTGTGTGTGTGTGTGTGTGTGTGTGTGTGTGTGAGTCTGTGTGTGTTGACAGCGCAGGCTGTTAGCAGGCAGATGGAAGTGTGCGCTACAGCAGGGTGACGGCACACAGCCGAGCAGGAAATGCTCATAAAGCATCGGCGTTGACAGGAGAGGCCCCTCGACCTGCTCACACCCGCCTGCCAGGACACACACACACACACACACACACACACCTGTGAGAACACATGTTGACATGTTTCTTTACAGAGCTGCTATCCATTCTAAATGTCCTCACTAAGCAAACATCCTCACAGCAGCGCTGACAGACGGCAGGTCTCCATCAGGTCTCAGTCAGGTCTCCATCAGGTCTCCATCAGGTCTCAGTCAGGTCTCCATCAGGTCTCCATCAGGTCTCCATCAGGTCTCCGTCAGGTCTCTGTCAGGTCTCCATCAGGTCTCCATCAGGTCTCCGTCAGGTCTCCATCAGGTCTCCGTCAGGTCTCCATCAGGTCTCCATCAGGTCTCCATCAGGTCTCCGTCAGGTCTCCATCAGGTCTCCGTCAGGTCTCCATCAGGTCTCCGTCTCCGTCAGGTCTCCATCAGGTCTCCGTCAGGTCTCCATCAGGTCTCCGTCTCCGTCAGGTCTCCATCAGGTCTCAGTCAGGTCTCCGTCAGGTCTCCGTCAGGTCTCCGTCAGGTCTTTATTAGGTCTTTATTAGATCTCCATCAGGTCTCTGCCAGGTTTCATCCAGTTTTTTTTCTTCCTCAGTGTTTCTCCTCGTTTGACCTGTATTACAGCTTCGAGCCAGTTTTTGACCCATTAGCTGTTATTTGAACTGTTGTGGCTCCTTTAATCGCTCCAGATATTTCTGGTTGTACCAGGTTAAAGAGAAACAGTCACTGATCTTGTGAAAAAGGCCTGATGAGGCTCCAGAGGCCAGATCGGCTCATCACGTCCCGTTTCTACTGATCAATTCGAGGGTGCGACAAACTCCTCAAACTTCAGCCTCAAACTTCAGTCTGAACTTTTGTTTGTCTGAGTGAATTTTCTCAAAAGCTTCTCCAAATTATCCCTGTATACACACACACACACACACACACACACACACACACCCAGTGTAAAGCAGCTCCTGTACGTCATCCTCCACCCTCCCCGCTCCGCCTCTGTCAGTAAGAACGGATTACACTCACTGCCTGTTGTGCAAATCACCAATAATTCCAATAATCAAACCAATTGAGTGACTGTGTTCCCGTGCACGCTTCACTTCCCGTGCACGCTCCACTGCAGCGCAACTGCTCTGGAGCAGAATGAATGTGGGCTAATCCCTTTCTAATGAAGGAGCCGTTTAATGACGGTAAACAGATCCAGGCCTGCTCCGCACGCTCCACGGCTCAGGCCCGACGTCCCTCCACCGGCTCGGAGCACCGACTCAAGGCCCAGAGCACGAACCCGAGACCTGAGACATGAGACCCGAGGCCAGGAGGCCCGGAGGCCCGGAGGCCCGGAGGCCAGGAGGCCAGGAGCGTGAACCGAGCCGAGCCGGGCGCAGTCGGCCGGCAGCGACGGGACTTCCTCCGACGTCTGAGTAGCAGCAGACTGTTTACCAACAGGCTGCGGCTGCACGTGCACACCTGTCCCAGGGCCCCGCCCGGGCATAGAGGCCCCTCAGTCCGCCCCGCCGGGGGAGGGGCGCCGTTTGATGATTAACGCCCGCAGGAGCGATTAATCCCACCAACACAGGAGGGTTTGTGAAACGTGTTAACCCAGGCCCATTTGGCTGTTTGCTTTAGGATTAAAGAGCTGCAAACACACAGGCTGCAGTGTGGAGCCTGGGGGGGGGTGGCTGGAGGTGTCTGGGGGGGCTGCCACGGTCCCAGCAGAGGATTTCCTTACAGCCATCACTGCTCTCATTCATGGGAACCCAAAGCGGCTGCGGTGAGGCCCGAGCCCGCCAGATCTGTTCAAGATGGCTGCAGTGGGGACCAATCCGAGGCTCCGCCCCCCGTCCAGCTCCCAGAGCCAGGTTTCCTCAAACTGCCCCGGCTCCAAGTGTGTTTCCTGCAAATTCATCCGAATGTTTGTACTGCGGCCTGAAACCTGGAGCGGCGCGTGGTGCAGCAAGGCACGGTGCACGGCGCACGGCGCAGCACCGTGCACAGCGCAGCACAGTGCACGGCGCAGCACAGTGCACGGCGCAGCACGGTGCACCGTGCACGGCGCAGCACAGTGCACCGTGCACTGTGCACGGCACAGCACGGTGTGGCAAGGCGCTCTCTTTGGAATCACCGCTGATTCCCGTGCAGCCGGGTTAGCCCACGCTTTGAAACCTGAGACAGCAGAAATAAACACAGCCCTCCCAGTAAACACACACACACACACACACACACACACACACACACACACACACACACACACACGCACACACAGGTCAAGCACCGTGTCTACATGAAGGTCAAGCTCACTATAAAAAGTCATCCTGCTGATTCTGACGTGGAGCAGATTCTCTGAGTTTTGTTTTTGCAGGAGATCAGCTGAAGGAAACCCCGTCGGAGGATTTAGTCGAGAGTCTTCTGTGCTTCAGACATTTCTCATCTGCTGGAAATCCTTTCATTCCTTTGTTTGTTTGTGTGTTTGTTTGTGATCAGAAATTGAATCCGAATTTATTTAAAAAAGTAAAACTTTAGGAGTTGCAGAAAATTTTAAAAACTAAGTAATTTAACTTTAATATATATTTTTAGAGTGGGGGATTTAGCTGTTCAAATGACTTTGTCTATTTTGCATTTCATTGAATTTTTAGTTGTTCAACTTTTCAGAGCTTTCAGGTTTTTCTTTTCTTGATTAATAATTTGAGCCAATCCAGTGAAGGATTAAAATCTTTAAATGGCTCCTGATATATTTAAGAAAACAATATTTGAGTGGAATCTACTAAACCTCCACTGTTTTCTGCATGTTCTTCTTTATTCTCTTTGTTATTTCGTGGAGGGAGACGTCAGACATCAGAAACATCCGTTCTGGCTAAACGATGGTTTTCCACCTGGCTGGCCCACATCGCCGCTCTGACACAAGTTTCCATCAAGTCTTTATTACATTTCAAATATGAGAAGACGTCAGTCAGGTTTATTTCAGTTTCTCTTCAGTCAGTTTAAAATAGATTAAAAATTCAACAGGAACAGGCTTCATTTGTCAGAGTGGTGAATTATTAATATATATGATGCGTATCGCCTGATCAGCAAACTTATTGTCTAAGAGATGTCGCCCTTTTTTTTAAGAGTCCTCAGATTCCTTCATAGAACCCGGGCCCTCGGTTCGGGCCCTTGGTCCAACATCCCACCGTGGCCCTCATGACGTTCCTGATCTGTCCTGTCGGTTCTACCCAGTGGATCGGTTCCTGGTCTCCGGGGACCATCATGGCTGACGTGCTCTGCGGGGGCGTAGCCTAGCGTAGCGTAGCTCAGCTAACCACACGGAGGAAAGTCCCACCTTCTTGCGCTCTCCGGTATCTCTGTATACACATTGTTTATCCGGCTCGTTGAAGATTTCCAACGAAGGCGGGCTCCGGATAAACGCCACGGTCTCTCCAAATGAAAGATCCCGACGTGGATAAAAATAGGCGGTGATTATAGCGAGTTTCTCCCCAGCATTGTTTGAGCTGCGCGAGGCGCTCTGTAATCAGCGCTGCAAATCCTCAGGGCCGGCCACATGAAGGAGGCCGGCCGACGGTAAATCATCTCCTGATTGTCTGTAAATCATCTGGCACACAAACACACTGAAGTGGCTAACGTCTCCCATCTCTGTAAACCGTCTTATTTTCTCTGCCTTTAAAACAAAATCCCTCCCAGCGGAAAAGATCATGAACAAACAAGCAAACAGAGGGGCAGGAACCAGCAGAGGCCTGGAAGAACCCTGCTCCCGCTGAGATGTGGTCACTGTGGGCGTTCCCCCTCTCTTTAGCCGGGGAGTCGGTGGAGGGGGGGGGCCGCTAATCAGCCCGTCACACACCACTGCCCCCCTGTCAGAGCCCTATCTGCTACCACTTACCCAGAAATGCAACAAATTCACTTCTAATCACTTAAAATGTTGTGGTGCTTGTAAATACTCGCCACTCTGACAGTTCATTTATTTTCCTTCAACTGCCGGAGATATTTTTAGCCCGCGTTAGCGTGGTAGCGTGTCAGCATGTTAGTGTGTGTGTGTGTGTGTGTGTGTGTGTGTGTGTGTGTGCGTGTGTTAACCACCACAAAATAAAAGCGGTGGCTGTGAGTCCTCGCTGGGTGTTTATGCTCTGGAGGTCAGAGAGGTTGATTCTCTCAGGAGGAACAAACTCCTCCTCAACATGAAGCGCCAAGCGAACAGAATGGTTTTTACAGGTTTACACACACACACACACACACACACACACACACACACACACACACACACACACACACACACACACACACACACACACACACGACCTACAGACACAGGGTCCACAAACAGAGTCTACAAACATGGTTGAACTCAAATAAAAAAGAAATAACTCCTAAACACTCTTCTCATTTTTTTAAAGTACTCCTCCATAACTGTCATGTATCTTCAGAAGAAGAGAAAAATAAAGTTTTTTGGGCTCCTGTTCCAAGTCCTCTTTGAAGGATTTGAAAGGGACAGTTTCAGACATTAAATGAGATTTATCTGCGTGTCTTCAGAAAGCCTTGACACTGATGTGGTGTGAGCTGAATGGCCTCAGGAAGCCACCATGCAACTTTTTATCCAATAGAAGAGAACAACATCGAGAACAGAATGGAATAGATGGTGTGGCTCCTCACTCTGCTGTCAGGGTTCAGGGTCGGGGTGGAGGACACGGAGAACCGCACTGGACACTTCATCTGATCCTCGGATCACTTTTTATTGTACTGGGAAAAAAAACAAAAACTTTTTTGTCTTCAAAAATGAAAGGTTGATTAAAATGTTGTACCTTTTCTCCAGAGTTTGTGGGACTTTGGTTTCATCGCTCATGTTTTGTTGGAATGTAACGAAGCATCAGAGACAGAATGAAACCAGTGGAATGTAAATGTCCAGCAGGGGGCGCAGTCTGCCGCTGGAGCTCAAGCAGCAGCTGCACTCTGACCTGTGAAGAAGAGGAAATAAAGAGAAGGTTTGTTTTAAAAGACATAAAGACATTATTTGATTCTTAAGACAAAAGATATTTGAAGTCATTAAAGACAAATGTTCCTCAGTTGACGCCTCGTCTTTATTTTACACAGCAGATGGAGGCGTGGCGTCACGCAGCCGTAGCCGTTAGCATTAGCCGTTAGCATTATCCGTTAGCATTAGCCGCTAGATTCCACAGCTGAGGGTTCCTGTGCCAACCTCAGGAGCAAAACGATTCACTGATACAGGATTGAAAAGAAGAGAAAGAAATACATGAAGGATTTAATGAAATAAGGAAAAGATTTCAGCCAAAGACTGTTGGAAAATGATGTATTTAAAAAAAAAATGGTCTGATGAATAAAAAGTAAAGTAAAGGCTCCGTTCCGTCCTCAGTGGTTCCACCTCACGCTTCCATGCTGAGCCGAAGGTGACGCTGGTTCTGGTTTGACCCTGTCTGACCTTGGTTCGACCTTCACAGCTTGGAATGGGACGCTTTGTTCCATCACCACAAAGCTGCTGGTTCCAGACCCGAGCTGACTCCACCCTTCAGCAGACCCCGCCGTGTGGAGCCGGGTTCCAGACCCCCGTGCCTCCTCC